>NW_016107938.1:688430-708189 GCF_001604975.1 Cebus imitator
TTTCTGATGGAGTCTTGCTCTGTCTCCCAGGCTGAAATGCAGTGGTATGATCTTGGCTCACTGTAACCTGAGCCTGTGAGGTTCAAGCAATCCTCTTGCCTCAGCCTCCCAAGTAGCTGGGATTACAGGCGTGCACCTCCACACCTGGCTAATTTTTTTATTTTTAGTAAAGACTGGGTTTTGCCATGTTGGCCAGGCTTGTCTCGAACCCCTGACCTCAGTTGATCCACCTGCCTCCACTTCCCAAAGTGCTGGGATTACAGGTGTGTGCCATCACACCCAGCCAGATTGGCTTTTTTTTTCACTCAGCATACTTCTCCGGAGGTTCATGGGGCTGTTGGTGCATCAGTAACTCATTTTTGTTGTTGTTGTTGAGTAGTATTAATCATATGGATGTACCACACTTCATTTACCCCTTCACCCACTGAAGGACATACAGTTTTTTTCAGTTTTGGTCTATTACAAATAGATCTCCTAAAAGCTCTCCTGTACAGGTTTGAATGTGTGTGTAGGAACAGAAGTTTTCCTTTCTCTGGGATAAATGCTGAAGAGTGTAGTAGTTGGTAGTTGCATGTGTCAAGTTTTTAAAGAAGCTGTCAAACTGTTTTCCAGGGGGCTTTACTATTCTGCATTCCCACCAGCATTGGTGTTATTACCATTTTTTATTTTGGTTATTCTGATAGATGTTGAGCTGTAGCACACAACAGTTTCATTTGCATTTTCTTAATGGCTAATGATGTCAAACACCTTTTCACGTGCTTATTGGCCACCTGTATACCATCTTTGATTGAAATGTCTCTCCATGCCTTTTGTTCATGTTCTAATTGGGTTTTTGACTTCTTACTGTTTAGTTTTTGGAGTTCTTTATATATTTTAGATGCCAAGCAGTTGGTTATTATTTGAGATGGAGTCTGACTCTGTTGCCCAGCCTGGAGTACAGTGGCACAGTCTTGGCTCACTGCAACCTCCATCTCCCATGTTCAAGTGACTCTCCTGCCTCAGCCTCCCTAGTAACTGGGATTACAGGTGCCTGCCACCATGCCCAGCTATTTTTTGTATTTTTAGTAGGATGGGGGTTTTGCCATGTTGCCCAGTCTGGTCCTGAACCCCTGATATCAATTATTCTTCCTATCTCGGCCTCCCAAAGTGCTGTGATTACAATATGAACCACCATGCCCAGCCTAGTTTTTATTATTAAGTGTAACATTAGCTATTTTTTTTTTTTTGCAGATGCCTTTTAGCAAGTTAAGAAATATATCTATTCCTATTTTTCAGATAATTTCCTTTTTTAAATTCATGAATGTGTACTGAATTTTGTTAAATGGTTTTTCTGCATTGATTGATATAATAATTTTTTTTCTTTAGCCTGTTACTCTGGTGGATTGCATTGGTTTTCAAACATAGAAAGAGCCTCACATTCTTGAAATAAATTTCACTTGGTCATGGTATATCATTCCTTTTATACATAATCGAGTATTTTGTTAAAGATTTCTGTGTCTATGTTCTGAGGCATTATGGCTTGTAGTTTTCTTTTTTGCACTTTGATTTTGATATCAGGTTAATATAGTTTCATAAAATGAATTGTAGCATTCTCTTCTGTTTTCTGGAAGATGTTGTGTAGAATTGGTGTTGATTTTTGTTTAAATGTTTGGTTAAATCCTACAGTGAAACAATCTGGACCTGGAGATTACTTTTTCAAAGATTTTTAAATTTTGTGATTCAGTTTTCTTAATAAATTGTGAATATATTCAAATCATCTATTTAGTATTAAGTGAATTATGTTAATTTGTTTTTTAAATAATTTGTCCATTTCTAAGTTGTCAAATTTACATTTGCAGAGTTGATTGCAGTATCCTTTTTTTTTTTTTTTTAGACAGAGTCTCGCTCTATTGCAAGGCTGGAGGGCAGTGGTGCAATCTCAGCTCACTGCAACCTCTGCCTCCTGGGTTCAAGCAATTCTCCCACCTCAGCCTCCCAAGTAGCTGGGATTACAGGTGTGAACCACCATGCCTGGCTAATTCTTGCATTTTTAGTACAGACAAATTTCAGCATGTTGGCCAGGATGGTCTTGATCTCCTGACCTCCTGATCTATCCTCCTTGGCCTCCCAAAGTGCTGGAATTACAGGCATGAGTCACTGTGCCCAGCCATCACTGTTTTTTAAGTGGAGAATTTAAGCCATTTACATTCAAGACTAATAATGATATGTTAGGTTTTGTTCCTGTTATAGCATTAGCTAGTTACCTTGTAGTCTCGATTTAGTTGCTTTATAGGTTTTGTACATTTTGCATTCATGTGCGTTTTTATGGTAGCAAGTATCACTGGTTTATTTTCAGATGTCAAACTCCTTTGAACATTTCTTTTAGAGTCAGTCTGGTGGTAATGACTTCCCTTAGCATTTTCTTGTCTGAAAAATACTTTACTTTCCTTTGTTTATAAAGCTCAGTCTGGCAGGTTATGAAATTCTTGGATGGCTGGGCCCAGTGGCTCATGCCTGCCATCCCAGCACTTTGGGAGGCTGAGGTTGGCTCACCTGAGGTTTAGAGTTCAAGACTAGCTTGGCCAACATAGTGAAACATTGTCTCTACTAAAAATACAAAAATTACCCAGGCATGCTTGTACACACCTGTAATCCCAGCTACTCAGGAGGCTGAGACAGGAGAATCACTTGAACCTGGGAGGCAGAGGTTGCAGTGAGCCGAGATGGTGCCACTGGATTCCAGCCTGGGTGAAGGAATGAGACTCTGTCTCAAAAACAAAAAAAAAAGGAAAAAAGCTGGGCACAGTGGCTCACATTTGTAATCCCAGCACTTTGGGAGGCTGAGCCGGGTAGATCACAAGGTCAGGAGATCGAGACCATCCTGTCCCAGCCAACATGGTGAAACCCCATCTCTACTAAACACAAAAAATTATCCGGGCATGGTGGTGCATGCCTGTAGTCCCAGCTACGCAGGAGGCTAAGGCAGGGGAATCACTTGAACCTGAGAGGCAGAGATTGCAGTGAGCCTAGATCACACCACTTCACTCCAGCCTGGGCAACAGAGCCAGAGGAAGACTCCGTCTCCAATCGCTGAGGCAGGTGATCTGTGTTGGTCAAATTATTTAGCTACTGTGTGATTATCCTCTAAAAAAAAAAAATTTAAAACAGGAAAAAAAAAAAAAAAAAAAATCCTGTTTTTGCAGCCATATGGATGCAGCTGGAGGCTATTATCACAAAGAAACTAATGCAGAAAGAGAAAATGAATACCGCATGTTCTTACTTTTAAGTGGGAGTTAAACACTGAATACACATGGACAAAAAGATGGGAAGAATACACTGGAGACTGATTGAGGGGGATGGTGAGAGGGGCTTGTGGGTTGGAATGCTTCCTGTTGCATGCTATGCTCACTAGCTGGGTGATAGAATCATTTGTATACCAAGCTTCAGCAACATATGATTTGCCCATGTAACAAACATGCATGTGTACTCCTTGAATCTAAAAGAAAAGTTGAAAAAAAAAAACAGTAGCCATTAATACAAGGTTTCTTTTTTAATCTTTTTGCTCTTATAATAAGATAGATAATTATTACTTCTGTACATGTAATATATGTGACAAATATTTGGAAACATTTTGAAATGCTATTTATTTTATAGGTCAGAAAATCAATTCTATGGATGACCTTGATGACTTGACTTGGTCATCAGAAAGAGCCTCAAAGCGTTGTGACTTGCCTTACTGTAATTATAAGAAGTTAATGTTGCTCTTTCAACACCTTGGGACGCATTGTAAAGATAGGACCATTGGACAGATACAATTGATATATCCTGTAGCTCAACACTGCACCTTAGAGCACTGCTGTGTTATGATGATGTTCATCTCAGAAATATGCCTTAGGTTAAAACATAATGAGAACGATCATGTGTTGTCCACTCTCAGTCAGAGAGCTATGATAATTCCTCTGTCTGAATGGCACTCCCAGTGTTGTATTTTCACTCGGCTTCTCTCTTATGCCTTTGCCCAAGGACAGGTTACTATTATCTCCCACCTGGAATATTACAGTGACCTTAGAACTGTTTTTCTTATTACTACCTCCTGAAAATATGGTCTGCTCTGCAACCATAATTATATATTTTTAAAAATCCAAATATTATCATGTTACCCTCTTGCTTACAACCCAGCTATTACTTCTCATTGTGGTAAGGATAAGGATCTCAATCCTCCAGCATCATCCTTCATCTTCATACCTTTCTTTCTCTCTGTGTCCCAGCCATTGTCTTAGATATTTGGGCCTGCTCTCAGAAGTTTTAGTGAGGTATAATTTTTTTTTTTTTGAGGCAATGTCTCTCTCTGTCTCCCAGGATGGAGTGCAATGGTGTGATCTTGGCTCACTGCAACCTCCACCTCTTGGGTTCAAGTGATTCTCCTGCTTCAGCCTCCTGAGTAGCTGGTACTACTGGTGCACACCATCATGGCTGGCTAATTTTTGTATTTTTAGTAGAGATGGGGTTTCACCATGTTGGCCAGGCTGGTTTCAAACTCCGGACTTAAGGTGATCTTCCCACCTTTGCCTTCCAAAGAGCTGGGACTACAGGTGTGAGCCACTGCTCCCGGCCTGTATCCTAACTGATATGTAATACAGTGCACATACGTAAAATGTACAATTGAGAGGTTTGGACATATGTACACACATGTGAGGTCATCACCATAATCAAGATAGTTACATATTCATCACTCATTGCAGTCTCCTCATGCCGTTTTATATTCCCTTAATAAAAAATTGCTGAAATGTTTTTCAGAGTATTTGTACCATTCTGCAGCTTGTCAGCAGTATATGTCAGTTCCAATTGCTCCATATTATTACATACACTGAGTATTGTGCTTTTCTTCATTTTTAGTCACACTGATGGGTATGTATTGGGTATAACATTATGTTTGTAATGTGCATTACCCTAATATTGTTGAGTATCTTTTAATGGGCTTATCTGCCATCTATAACTGTGAAGAACTGCTTTTTCAAATCTTTTGCCATTTGAAATATTAGATTGTCATTTTTTCTTTTTTTTTTTTTTTGAGATGGGGTCTCACTCTGTTGCCTAGGCTGGAGTGTTGTGGCGTGATCTCAGCTCACTGCAACCTCTGCCTCCTAGGTTCAAGTGATTCTTCTGCCTCAGCCTCCTGAGCAGCTGGGATTATAGGCGTGCACCACCATGCCTGGCTAACTTTTTTTCGTATTTTTAGTAGAGATGGAGTTTCACCATGTTGGCTAGGCTGGTATCAAACTTCTGACCTCATGACACCCACCTTGGCCTCCCAAAGTGTTGGGATTAGAGGCGTGAGACACTGCACCCTGCCTAGATTGTTGTTTTCTTATTTGTTGAGTTTCAAGAGTTCTTTATGTATTCTGGATACTATTTCTTGATTTGCTATGTTTATTGCAAAAATTAGTTTGTGGCTTGCTTTTTTAATTTTAATTTTTAGTTCTGGGTTACATGTGCAGGTTTGTTACATAGGTAAATGTGTGCCATGGTGGTTTGCTGCACCTGTCGACCCATCACCTAGATATTACACCCAGCATGCATTAGTTATTTTCCTAATGCTCTCCCGCCCACCACTCTAACTTCTGACAGGCCCCAGTTTGTGTTGTTCCCCTTCCTGAGCTCATGTATTTTCATTGTTCAGCTCCCACTTTTATGTGAGAACATGCAGTGTTTAGTTTTCTGTTCCTACATTGGTTTGCTGAGGATAATGGCTTCCAGCTTCTTTCATGTCCCTGCAAAGGACGTGATCTCATTCCTTTTTACAGCTACATAGTATTCCATGGTGTATATGTACTTCATTTTCTTTATCCAGTCTATCATTGATAGGCATTTAGGTTAATTCCTTGTCTTTGCTATTGTGAATAGTGCTGCAGTAAACATACAGGTATACATATTTTTGTAATAGAATGATTTGTAATCCTTTGGGTATATACCCAGTAATGGGATTGCTGGGTCAAATGGTATTTCTGGTTCTACATCTTTGAGGAAATTTTCATCAGAGTGAACAAGGCAGCCTACAAAATGGGAGAAATTTTTTGCAATCAATCCATCTGACAAAGGTCTAATATCCAGAATCTGCAAGGAACTCAAAGAAATGTACAAGAAAAAAAACCCAGCTCCATTAAAAAGTGGGGAAAGGACAGGAGCAGACACTTCTCCAAAGAAGGCATTCATGCAGCCAATAAACAAAAAGCTCAACATCACTGTGCAAATCAAAGCCACAATGAGATACCATCACATGCCAGTCAGAATGGCAATCATTAAAAAGTCAAGAAACAACAGATGTTGATGAGGTTGTGGAGAAAGAGGAATGCTTTTACACTGTTGATGGAAATGCAAATTAGTTCAACCATGTAGAAGTGGCTTTAAAAAAATTCTTTTAATAGTATCTTTTCAAGAGCAGAAGTTTTTAATTTTGATAAAGACTAATTTATCTGTTTGTTCAATAATGGACTTTGCTTTTTATGTAATATCTAAGAAATATTTTTAGATATTTCTTAATATTTTTAGATATTTTAAATTTCTTAAAATTTCTTAATATTTTTAGATATTTCTTTAAATATTTTTAGATATCACAAGGTCACAAAGATTTTCTCCTATGCTCTCTTCTAGAAGTTTTATTGTTTTAGGCCTTACATCTAGATCTATGATTGATCCATTTTGAGTCCATTGTTGCATATAGAATTCATTTTTGTGGATGGATAGATTCAAGTTTATTTTTCAAACATGGATATCCATTTGCTCCAGCACCATGTGCTGAAAAGGCTATCCTTTCTCCACTTCATTGCCATCGTTCCTTTCCCAAAAGTAAGTTGACTTTCACTTTGGGAGGCCGAGGTGGGCAGATCATCTGAGGTTGGGAGTTTGAGACCAGCCTGGCCAAAATAGTGAAATCCCATCTCTACTAAAAATACAAAAATTAGCCTGTAATTTTTGTGGTGTTGGCGCATGCCTGTAATTCCAACAACTTGAGAGGCTGAGGTGTGAGAACTGCTTGTACCTGGGAGGCAGAGCTTGCAGTGAGCCAAGATCGCATGACTGCACTACAGCCAGGACAACAGAATGAGACTCTACCTAAAAAAAAAAAAAAAAAAAAGTTGTCTTTATATGTGTGGGACTCTTTCTGGACTCTCTATTGCATCGTATGAACATATATATGCTCCTTGAATTACGGTAGGGTTACATCCTCATAAACCCATCAGAAGTTGAAAATTCATGTAATACCCTGATAAACCTACCAGAAAGGTGAAAAATCTTCAGTCGAATCATCTGAAGTTGGGGACCATCAGTATTTGGCTTTCTTTATACAGGGACAGCATCTTCAACAGAAAATTCCAAAATCTGAAACTCTTTGAGTTCCAACATGATGCCACAATGGAAAATTTCACACCTGACCTCATGTACACAAACTTTGTTTCATGTACAAAATTATTAATAGTATTCAAGCCATTTGTATAATGTGCACATGAAACATAAATGTATTTTGTATTTACACTTGGGTCTCATCCCCAACATATCGCCTCATGTATATGCAAACTTTCAAAATCTGAAAACATCCAAAATTCAACACGCTTTTGGTCCCAAGTGTTTTGGATAGGGATGCTCAACCTGTACCAGTATCATGCTGTTTTGATTACTACAGGTTTATAATAATTCTTGAACCCTCCAATTTTGTTCTTTTTTTTCAGTGTTATTTGGGCTATCACTGATTCTCTACATTTCCATCTGAATTTTAAAATCAGCTTGTCAATTAAAAAAAAGGTCCCACTAGCTACATTGGGATTGTCTTGGACCTATAGATTAATTTGGGAGAAAATTGATGATAATAAATTTTTCACTCCAGAAAAAGTTTCTCTCTCCATTTACGTAGTATTTAATTTTCTCAGTAATATTTTGTTAACTTTTAGTATATAGGTCTTTCCTTATTTTATTAGATTTATCTGTATTTCTTTTTTATGGAATTATAAATGATATTATAAAATTTTTAATTCAATTGTTTATTTTATTTTTTTTTCAGTGGAGATGGGATTTCACCATGTTGGCCAGGCTGGTTTTCAACTCCTGACCTCAAGCCGTCTACCTGCCTCGGCTTTCCAAAATGCTGGGATTACAGTCATAAGCCACTGTGCCTGGCCTATTATTTTCTTCACTGGCTTTGAAAGTCTTCTTGTCAGCCCTTTCAGATCCACCAGGCTTTGACTTACAGTCTCTTGGAAGCCCTTTTGATTTTCATTCTCATTCTTCTCTAGGTCTTTTCAGCTTCCACCTACCTGCTCGTTCAAAGGCATCCTACATATTTGAGTAGTTTGTATTATTATTACTATTATTATTATTTTAATGGCAGCAACCCATATTGAGTATCAATATATTTATCAGTTATCTATTGCTGTGTAATAAAGTACCTGAAAATTCAGTGTCTCAAAATAACATTTATTTTCTTCAGGATCATCATGGAACCAGGAAAAGAAAAAAAATTGTGATTGAGAAATTATACCATACTCCTGAATTCTTCTTAAATTACATTCAGTTTTTTAAAAATTTAAAATCATTCTGTTAATCTTTGGATGCTCAGATTACATGAGTACTAATGTAAGAATGATTCAGATGTTTATAATGTAGGTTAAATGATCTATGTAGTTGATGTTGATAAACATCTTCAACTTCTTTTTTTAACATGCTTAGAAGTGCTCTTGGGATCACTGACTCAAAGCTAAAAGAAACAAATATACAATAATTATTCAGGTTATAATTATTTTTAAAATGTATCCTTTTAGTTTGTCTTAGACACAGGCAGTATCAAAAGAAAAGTTAAGAACCATTAAGAAAGGATAATATTGCTTCAATAAGATGGCAGATGGAACTCAGGATTTAAAATCTGGAATCCAAACTCTCCAGAATGAAAACTCAAGGAGATTTTCATAAAGCTGAACTAGGCAAATATCAGCAATTTTATTTAGAAAAATTAAAAGTTAGACAATCTTTGCCAAATGAACTAAAACAAGTAAGTCAAAATAGAGAAGCACAGTTTGTAGCGAGACACGTTCATGAGATTAGTGGGAAGTGAAAGCTAATTTTGGACAATTATGTCCTTAAATGAACTTACCTTTCACATATTAGTCCAGGACAGCTTATGTCTCTCCCCTAGATTTGGGTTTTGGACGTTTTTTTTTCCCCTTACATTCTTATGCAGTTTATCTGATCTACTAGTCTTTAAGCTAAGTATTTTTTGAGGCTTTATAATTTAGACAGTGTTACTGTTACAAAATTGCATATAAGAATTCCCCAAAATACAAATAATGATTTTAACTTTTTTTTTTTTTTTTTTACATGATTACAACTTACACTGGGAGGATCTCATACTACCAATACTCTTGGCACATCTTGGCGCTCAGTGTTCCCTGTCCTTGACTGTGGTCTTTGGTATTATCACTAGAGGGCGCCTTGAGACAAGTTATCCTATTAGTTTCCCAGTCTATGTAAGCTCATACTTGTGAAATAGAAAAAGATTAATACAGGCGTGAAGGGAAGAATAATTCACCAAGTGGTGAAAAGTAACACCTTGGTCATCCTGAGAGGCTGTGTGTAAGACACAAAGGGTAGGTCCCACCTCCAGTGCCTCGGTCACAAACTTAGGAGGGAATTGACTTAGGACCTGTTTTAGTTCTCTCATCACCAACTCAGCCATTCTCCACAGGAGTTGTTGCTCTGAATGCTTCCTCAGTGCTAAATGCATAACTTTACCCACCTAATAGGTGAAATGTACAAGCATGGTGAAAGCAAATGCTTGAAAATATCTTTGAGGGAATGGTTTAAAAAAAAATCTCTAAACTGGTTTACTAAATACAAATATTTTTAGCTTTTTAAAACAATTTTATTGTGTGTACTTGAGTACTACATGATGTTGTGATGTATTTATAGAGAGTGAGATGGTTCCTATAGTCAAGCAAACTAACATATTCATCGTCTCACATAGTTATCCTTTAAATACAAGTACTTCCAACGGAGGGCCATTCCAGAAGGTAGCAAATGTTACCTGTTAAGCCATATATTATTGATAGCCATTCCTCTCCCCTCCCCACTTTGTTTGAATTACCTCTTTGTTAGAAATCCCCTAGAAACACATGTCCTTCTTTAGACCAATTTAAAAACTGTAATTGCATACAATAAGCATACTCTCACACATTTTCAGAGTTAAAACACTTTATGGGAATTCCATTTACAATGATGGCAACTTCTTTTTAAAACATGCAAGTCATTGAGGGATCATTTTGGAAAACATGAAACATTAAGCATTTGTCTTTTATACTCTTCATGGAAGTCAGGAGAGGCTAGCAGAAGTTAGTTATGATCTGGAGAAAGAGCAGACCAGATCTTTATTTACTGTTCACACTATTGGCCAGTCCTATCATTACCTTTTGCTGGAAATCTTAATAATAATTAGGTCTCAACAGAAATCATAGCAAACCGACCACCCGACAATAATTCAAAAAAAAAAAAGAAATCATATTCCAAGAGAAAACTTAAAGATCCCATCTCAAGCTCATGAACTTTAAATAACAGCACAGAGAAATACTTGTCTAAGGTTAGTTATATTATTTTTTGGCCTTTGGCTTTCAGATTTCTGATATAATTCCTGTATTCTATTTTTATTGAGTTACTTAATTAACTTATGCATGTCAAGTAGAGGTCAGAATTATCTGTTTTAGATAACATAATTATTAACATAAAGATAAAATCATCTTTATTATGTTAATAAAGATAATTGTTAACATAAAGATAACAATTACCTTTATTATGCTAATGAAGAGAAGACACATTTTAAATTTATTTAAAACCTGCATTTAAATTAGATTTTGGAAATGGAATATTATTGCCTAATAACTAAAGGTATGTTTTGAGATGCTTTAGTTTAGTTTCTAACTGATTTTAATTTGGCTGTGGTTCATTGCACTTTTAAAGCTTTCTGCTCGTAATCATGTGTGAATGATTGGTATCCAAACACTTAACCAAATATGGATGATTCTTATTTAAAGGAATGCAAGGTAAACACTTATTATAAGTTAAATAAATGTGTGACATTAAAAAACATTCATTTATCTTTAAGGTAAAAGTTTTGTGATTTTCTAATATAAGAAATCCTTAATTGCTATTGTATTTACAACAGTTTGTCTCAATTTTTGTAAAATGTGTCTATTGATAGACAACAGCTTTAAATAGTTGAATCAAGCAAATGTTTGAATTTTTGTTTGTGTTCTTTTGAGATGGAGTTTTGCTTTTGTTGCCCAGGATAGAGTGCAGTGGCACAATCTCAGCTCACTGCAATTTCTGCCTCCAGGGTTCAAGCAAATCGCCTGCCTAAGCCTCTGGAGTATCTGGGATTACAGGTGCCTTCCACAACACCTGGCTAATTTTGTATTTTTAGTAGAGACGAGGCTTCACCATGTTCGCCAGGCTGACTCAACTCTTGACCTCAGGTAATCTGCCCTCCTAGGCTTCCCAAAGTGCTGGGTTGTGGACAGATCAGAGGACTTTCCTATATTTTATATTAAAAAGTATATTATATATAATATATACATTTATATTATAAAACAAAAAAAGAAATCTAAGAGAATGAACATGTGGCAGAAAGACATTCACTCCAAAGAGAAAATGTATTCCCAGAGTACATTTCTAGCTTGTGTACCATTAGCATTTGAGCCAGTGGTAGTTTGACAAAGCTTTGTAGAGGTACAGAATCAAAGGAAAGAAAGTTGTTAAAGAACTATGTACTTTGCTGTGCTGATATTTCGTTAAGTTAAATAAAAAAAGCAGTTGCAAGACTGTAAGTTTATTAAGGAGGAAAAGAATAATTGTAGAATTACAATTTCAGTGGAAAACAGATTCAGCAAAATCTCATCAAATCTAAATGAACACGCTTTGAAAACAACTTTGAGCTAGGATTCCAATGGTTTTACCTATTTATTTATTTCCAGCAAGCAACCATGTTGGAAAGAGAAAAAAATAACTGGATTAGAAGTTTTGGAACTGGATGCTGAATCTAGAACTGAAATAGGAAGTTTAGGTTCCAATGTCCTGGAATAACTTTGGGAAGGTTAACCTTTTTAAAACTATTTTATCATCTGTTAAATGTATGCTACCCACACCTTACATCTCTTCTGTAGATTAAACAGGGTAATGTATGCTGCATCATATAACTGTACAACGTAAAGCCCTTTCCATCTATCCATCCGTCTATCCATCCATCCATCCACCCTTTATTTACTCATTCTATCATGTATTAATCCTTAATTAAATGCCTTTACATGTAGTAATAAAAAAAGTATATTATATATAATATATATCATTTATATTATAAAACAAATATATATTTATTATATATTTATATATAAAAACATATATATTTATGTAAATAAATGCACACACACACACACACACACACACACATATGTATCTGTTGCCCAGGCTGGAATGCAGTGGGGCAATCGTGACTCACTGCAACCTCTGCCTCCTGAGTTCAAGCAATTCTCCTGCCTCAGCCTCCCTAGTATCTAGGATTACTGACTGGCATGTGCCACTAAGCCCAGTTAATTTTTATATTTTTCGTAGAGACGGAATTTCACCATGTTGGCCAGGCTGGTCTCGACCTCCTGACTTCAGGTGATCTGCCCACCTTGGTCTCCCAAAGTGCTGGGATTGCAGGCATAAGCCACGATACTTGGCCAGCTAGCATAATATATACATATTTTGAGACGGAATCTTGCTGTCACCCAGGCTGGAATGTAGTGGCGCGATCTCTGCTTACTGCAATCTTGCCTCCCAGGATCATGCAATTCTTCTGCCTCAGCCTCCTGAGTAGCTGGGATCACAGGCGCCCACATCATGCCTGGCTAATTTTTGGATTTTTAATAGAGACCGGGTTTCACCATGTTGGTCAGCCTGGTCTCAAACACCTGACCTCAGGTGATCTGCCCACCTAGGCCTCCCAAAGTGCTGGGATTATAGTCATGAGCCACCTCACCCAGCCATAATATTTTTACATAATATTTGCTGGTAGAATTTTCACATGGCATTATGATAGTGCCACTTTCTTCATATATGTGTTTAAGATTGTGTGCTGAAAAATTAATAGCACAAAAAAAATTTTAAATTAGAGAGAGATGACTAATGGGAATCAAGAAAGGAAGGCAGAGCCCCATGCAGACCCTTCTCTCCCTGGGGACAAGAGAGGCCAGGGCCAGGCCTCCTGGGCAGTCGCAGGGTGGCCTTGAACTCCCCTTATGGGACCTCAGGGTGGCCCCAGTTTTACTCTGCTGGGTGAGGAGCACCTTCCTGCTGTCTGATGTTCTGGATCTTGAGCTTACACCCAGGCCCAGCAGGGCTGAGTCTCTCTCCCTGCAGCCTCCAAGGCCAGGAGGCCTCGGGCTTCAGTTCTGTCCTCTACTGGATGGCCCTCTGGTCAGGTCCCTGGAAGCGCACGTGGGAAAAAATATGCACCCATGTGCATGTGTGTCCACATATGTGAACACAGGTGTATGCATGTGTGCATGTATACAAGCGTGTAGGGGAACACCTTGTGAGGCCTTCTACAGACCTTTTTCCTAGGAGAAGGCTATATCCCCTAGGGTGTCAGGTGTCCACTCAAGCCCCTCAGGGGAGAAGTGGTTGGGATGCTGGGCAGAACCGCTGTCTCAGATGGGCCCTGAGGCTGTCACAGAGCCAAGCCAGACATCTAGCCTGTGCGGCATCAGCCAATGTCTGGCCAGAGTGGTCCCAGGGAAGTGTGGGGAGGGAGCATTCAGATCCATCCACTTACCTCTTTTTTTTTTTTTTTCCCACGCTGATGCCTTATTTTGCATACTAATTTGAACATAGTGCATTTTTCACATTTTGATCTAGAGATGATCTCAGAAAATGATCTGTTTGTGGATATAGGGGTTTACATTGACCTTAATATTTTTCTTTTCTCTAAACATTGCTCCATAATGTGTACATTTCTTCAGGGCGGTGTAGGTCATTCAGAGTCAGGGCCCTGCTAATAATTTATTTTAAGACTCTCTAATTATTGCTTATTAACAGAATTTCCAAGATAATCTTTCCAGCACAGAGCATTATGTTACCAGTTTCTTACAAATAGCAGACATTCTGCCTTTTGTCTTCTCCTTCTAACTCAGACTTTCCAAACTAATCATTCTCTCTGAATTGCCCAATCTCCGGACTTCTCACTGAATTACTCTTTTCTAACTTACACCCTTATACTTTCATGCTGACAAATCCCTTGTAGATAAGCCTAAAGTTTCTTTTTTTCTTTTTTTTCCCACTTACCTCTTTATTCTTCTGGAAGACAGTCACAGGAGCTTGCTTGCCACCAAAAGTTCCATGCACCCCCTGCTCCCAGCCTCTCTCTCCTTATCAGGTTCCTTCTCTGGGAATAGGCCTGAGTGTGCAGCCTGAGTAGCTGCAAACCCCAGAGATGGGACCTGTCTGCACACTGGGGGGCTCCCAGTGGCTAACTCCAGGTTTGTCAATCCTGGCGACGGTGGGTGACAGGCAGCACCCGGTCCTGTGGTCCAGGTTAGTGTTCCTGTGTGGGCCACCCCCCGCTCCCTGACTCCCTCCATCACCTCCCCCTCAGCAGGCTGGCTGTGTACATAGCAGTTGGCTAAGTCTGAGCCAGCCCCTGTCTTGGCAGCTCTCTCTCCTGCCTGTGAGGGTGACTTCACTTTGGCTTCAAATTAGCAGAAAGATGTACAGATCACAGATTCAAGCCCTGAGACCCTTTAGGACACAGAAGGAACAGGAGCAGCTGCCCCAGGGGTACCCCAGGCTCAGGTTCCTGGCCTGTCCCATCCCAATGCCCCATGGGCTTCCCTTCCTCCATCCCTCTGTGCCTAGGTGCAGGCCAGACTTCAAGAGGCAGCTGGGGGATGGGGAGAGAACAGAGGACTTTCCCCACAGAGGCCTATAACACACATCCAACCTCAGCCCACAAGCCTCCCAGCGCAGGCCTACTGGTTTCTCCTTGTGAGAGGTAAGTATGTTCATGGCCATAATTTCTTTGGGGGAAATTGGATTCTTTGGGACTCCAGTTCCTCTCTGCTGCTTGCCCTCTTCTGCTGTCTGCTCTCCCCTACTGCCAGTCGCACATCCTGAGTGCCCCCTGTGTGTGGGGGGGAGAAGGGCGCTCACCCTTATAGCTCCTCCTATGAGGCTGAAAGGGGACCAATTCTCCCATAGACCCAATATGTACAGCTTCCTTGAATAATTAGAGAAATTGATACTGCTAGTCCTAAAGAAAGTTACATTTGTTTCATCTGATTTCCCTGAAACTGACCAGCCCAGGGCTTGACAATGAGAGGCCAGCCCCTCAGCTCCTCAGCCTCCACGACTGCCTAAGGGACCACCTGCTGCCTGGTAACCAACTCCTCTGCCTCACCACTCCCCAACTCCTGTTCTTCCGCACATGGTTACATTTCTTCCTGGCTAGCCCTGCAGGACGCCCAGCCTATCCATTAACCTGGATGTTGAGAAAGGCTCTCTTGGCTCCCTTCCCTGCCAAGCTCTTTCCCTTCTTCTGCTTCTGCCTTGCCCCCACCCTTTCTGCTGAGGCCCCGCTCCTCTGCGCCTGGGCCACTGAAAAGTAGCGGGGGTGGGAGGGGGGGAACCTGGGGAGGCAGGCTGTTCTCCGAGTTTCCTTAGTCACACCCACAGCCATTCCCCACCTTGCATTCCCCCTCTGCTTCCCTGCCCACTCTGCAGCTAAAAGGGGCAAATGCAGGAACTGCAAGCTGGAGCACAAAGTGAAGAGAGTGGCTGTGCCTGTGGAGGTGCTGGGACCTAGGCTACTGATGGCCTTTCCAGAACCAGCTTCTGATCCTGCCCGCGCCCTGCACCCTACTCCTACTGGTACCCTGCTCTTACCAAGAGCTCTGCCCTGCCATCACCCTCCACCTCGCCACCCTGGTCCTAACCGCACTCTGCCCCGCCAGCACCCTGCTCCTACTTACACTCTGCTCTACCCACAGCCCGCCCTGCCAGCCACATCCTACTCATGCCCCGCCCCACAATCACCCTGTCCCTACTGCACCTTGCCCTACCCTCCCACACCCCTCCAGCACCCCGCTCCTACCCACGTTTCTCCCCACCAACACCCCACCCCATCAGCATCCTGCTTCACCCGGACCTCGCTTCTCCCCATGCCCTGCGCCCCCAGCACCCTGCTCCTACCCATGCTTTGCTCCTTCCTGGACCTGGCCCAGCTGTCACCATGCTGCTACCTTCACCCTCTGCTACCTGCGTCCAGCCCTGGTACCACCCCATCCTACACATGCCTGGCCCAGCAATCATCCTACTCCTACCTGAGCCCTGACCGTACTCACACCCGGCTCCTACCCAGGCCCCAGCACTCCAGCGCCAGCCCCTACGCGAACCCTGATCCCACCCACGCCCTGCCCTGCCAGCACCCCATGCTACCCACAGCCCACCCACCAGCACCCTGATCCTACCTGCACCCCATTCTATCACCCCACTCCTATGAGCACCCCACTCCGACTCGCCCCCCACACCTAAATAAGAAGGAAGACCCCCTCACCTCCTTCTGTTTTCCATTCTCCACCTCTTCCCTCCTCTCCCCTCCAGATGGGAAGGAGGGTGAAAAAACAGAACAATAAATACCAAAGAGCAGGGAAGATGATGCCCTTTTCAGTTCCCAGTGTCTCTGCTATCTGTAAACCTTGAAAGAGTTGCAAATGAATGTTATTCCTACCAGCTGGAGCCCGGCACTGGGTCACACCCCAACGTCTGCACAGCCCAGGCTCCCTCCTGGAAACACTTCTGCCAACTAATAATTTACTGTCTTTGTCTTGTCTCTGTAAGCCCCCTCCCCTGTTGGTCCCCATTTACGCTGCATATAAATTAGCAAATCAATGAAGCCAAAAGATTGTAAGGTTGGACATCCAGCAAATGGACAATGACATAGTTTTGCCTCAGTTTCCCCTTTAGTGTTGTAAGCCTATAAAAGGGGAGAGAAGCTGCTTCTTGGGAGCTTGGTAAATGAGGCTGTAGCCCTCCTGGAGCTCCTGGCTGAATAAAAAACACTTCCTTCCTCAGTTCAGTGTTCGTGAGGTTTATTTCTCACCGCTGACAGCCTCTCAGGCAGCTTTGCCTTGCCCTTGTGGGGCATCTCTGTGGGGGACTCCAGCCTGCTTGGGCACCTGGATTCTGAGAGCACTCCCAGGTAGGCATTGGCCCCAGTTGATCCTTCCCCCACAGCACGACCAGGCAGGCCTGAGAGGATCCAGTGCAAAGACTGAACACCAAGAAGGAACTTGATGCACTTGGAGTCTGGATGTCAGAAACTCGGTAGGATTAATTCTGGGAAGCTTTCCTTGCCCACTCCACTGGGTGGCAGTGTGGCCGTGTGGCCTGATCAACCATGGTGTGCCAATGTGGGCACCTTGGTTTTGATTTTGTTCTTGTGTGTGTGTGCCAATGTAGACACCTTGTTCTTGTGTGTGTGTGCCAATCTCAGCCCTTTGGTTTTAATTCTGTTAATCTGTAAACCAGTCTTGGTGCTTTACACTTGTTTCTGTTTCTGATTTGGTTGGAGGGAGGAAAGTAAAAGTGTGTGAAAGTGCACAGAAAAAGTATTGCACTGTAACGAGGGGGAGACTAAGGATGAAGGTCAGTGTCCTGAGTTGTAACATTGGGCAAAGTCAGTGAGCAGCCCCATGACCTTTTAGGGAGTGCCGTTCTTACTCTTAACAAAGGGAGATGGGTAAGACACAGAACAAATCCGGTCCATTGGGAACTATGCTGAAGAATTTCAAGAAGGGATTTAGTGGAGATGATGGCACCACCATGATGCCAAAGAAACCTAGAACTCTGTGTGAATTGGCCTGGCCAGCATTAGAAGCAGATTGGCCCACAGAAGGGAGCCTGGACAGGTCCCTTGTCTCCAAAGTGTGGCACAAGGTTGCAGGCAAGCCAGGACACCCTGGCCAATTTCTGCACATAGACTCTTGGTTACTGTTAGTTTTAAATCCCCTACAGTGGTTGAGGTGCCAAGCAGCAGCCGTGTTAGTAGCAAAGGGACAAGCAGTTAGGGAAAAATCTTGCTCCACCCGCCGTAGGATGCAGGCTCCTTAGATCTTGGCTTACTCAGCACTAGAGGACCCCCTTCCAATAACATCCCCTCCTTACCCAGAGGAGAGGCCCCCCGCTCCAGTGCCGGAGATCTTGATGCCTCCAAAAGATCTGAACCCTCCTAGACAACCCAGATTAGAAAGAAAAGGAAGTGCGGCCTTGGGAGGCACCCCTCCTGTAGCAACCTGCTTCTCAGGTGGATCCCCTCCCCTGGTGGTGTGTTTGTGACCTAAAGCTGGAAAAGAGAAGTCTGTGTCAAAAAACATAGATTTGGCTATTGTTTTTATAAATGAAGTGCAACTATCTCTCAGCACACTTAAAGAGGCTCTATTTCTTCATCTTAAAAGAATAAACAGCCAGGCACAGTGGCTTATGCCTGTAACCTCAGCACTTTGGAAGACAGAGGTGGGTGGATAGCTTGGGATCAAGAGTTCGAGACAGGCCTGGCCAACTTAGCGAAACCCTGTCTCTACTAAAAATGCAAAAATTAGCCAGGTGTGGTGGTGCACCCTTATAGTCTCAGCTACTTGGGAGGCTGAGACATGAAAATTGCTTGAACCCAGGAGGCAGAGGTTGCAATGAGCCCAGAAAGTGCCACTGCATGCCAGCCTGGGTGACAGCATGAAACTCAGTCTCAAAGATTAATTAAAAAAATAAAAATAAAAGAAATAGAAGATTAAGGAAATATTACAAGAAACTCTAATGTGCCCGGGCACAGTGGCTCCCGCCTGTAATCCCAACACTTTGGGAGGCTGTGGCGGGCTGATCACAAGGTCAAGAGATTGAGACCGTCCTAGCCAATGTGGTGAAATTCCATCTCTACTGAAAAAAACAAAAATTAGCTGGGCATGGTTGGTGCATGCCTGTGATCCCAGCTACTCAAGAGGCTGAGACATGAGAATTTCTTGAACCTGTGAGGTGGAGGTTGCAGTGAACTGAGATTGTGCCACTGCACTCCAGCATGGTGACAGAGCAAGACTCCATCTCAAAAAAAAAAACAAAAACAAACAAACAAACAAAAAAATCAACTAATGTATTACTGTAGCATAATAAATTAGTTATTCCTTAAGAAAAAAGCAAAAACTTTAACATTATTTCATTCTGCTCCAGCGTGTTAATATATTGTGAAAATCTCACACATGTTAATCCAGAAGCTTCTCAACTTATGATGAGGCTATGTCCCAAGGAACTCATCATATTATCCACCTCACCTGGCTAATTTTTGTATTTTTGGTAGAGACTGGGTTATACCATGTCCTGAGCTCAAACGATATTCCTGCCTTAGCCTCTAAAGGGCTGGGGTTGCAGGTGTGAGCCACTGAGCCCAATCTACTAACAGAGATTTTAAAAAAATATAGACCTATTAAATTTAAAAAACAGATACATGGCTGGCTATGGTGGCTCACACCTGTAATCCTAGCCCTTTGGGAGGCCAAGGCAGGAGGGGTCAGGAGTTCAAGACCAGCATGGCCAATATGGTGATATCCCATCTCTACTAAAATACAAAAAAAAAAAAAAAAAAATTAACCAGGTGTGATCGTGGGCACCTGTAATCACAGCTACTTGGGAGGCTGAGCCGGGAGAAATGCTTGAAACTAGG
>NW_016107938.1:708750-719756 GCF_001604975.1 Cebus imitator
ACAAAAAAAAAAAAAAAAAAAAAAAAAAAAAAAAGCAGAAAGCAGAAAGCAAAGAAATAGGAAAAAAACAGGTTTTAGTGAAAATTAAATAAGCAAAAATTTGCTGCTTTGAAAGCATTGATAAGATTGACAAACACCCAACTAGACTAACAACAAAAACACCCAAAACACAAATTGCTCATAGCAGAAATGAGAGACTATCACTAAGGACCACACAGTTATCAAAATTATAATAGAATACTATAAACACAGTTATAAACACATTTTGCCAATGAATTTGAAATAACTTTTTTGCCAACAAACTTGACAACAAATAAATATTATTGGAAAAAAACAAATTATAAAAATGACGCAATCGGAAATAGGAAATCTAAATAGTCATATATCTCTTGAAGAAATTGTAGTCAAAAAGCTTTCCACAAAGAAATCTTCAGTCCCTGCTGGTTTCACTATTGGATTCTACAAACAGGCAGTTAAGGAAAAATGTACACAAACTTGCTAGAAAACAGAAGAGGGGGGATTTTTTCCAATGTATTTTATGAATCCAGATATAATATCAGTATAAACACCTGACAGGCCGGACATGGTGGCTCATGCCTGTAAACCAGCACTTTTTAAGGTTGAGGTGGGTGGATCATCTGAGGTCAGGAATTTGAGACCAGCCTGACCAACATGGTGAAACCCTGTCTTTACTAAATACACAAAATTAGCATAGTGTGGTGGCACGTGCTTGTAAACCCAGCTACATGGGACGCTGAGGCAAGGGAATCCCTTGAACCCAGGAGGCAGTGGTTGCAGTGAGCTGAGATTGCTCCATGCATTCCAGCTTGGGTAACAGAGTGAGATTCCATCTCAAAAGAAAAAACAAACAAACAAACAAAACCCGGCAAAGACATCACAAAAAGAGAAAAATATACATTAATTTCTGTCGTGTGCAGAGCTGCAAACTTCTTCTTTACTATCATAATTAAATTTAATTTTAATTGTACAACTAGTGAGTGTAAATAAATTTTTCTTAAGCGAAATATTGAAATGAAAGATAATATTCCATTTGACTATTCCCTACATGCCATTCCCCTCCTCTTTTTTCTATTTTTATAATTTTTATGATTCTAGATGTTAAGTAAACTTTTATATACACAAATATAGAACTATTAAATTTAAAAAAACAGATACATGGCTGGGTACGGTGGCTCACACCTATAACCCTAGCCCTTTGGGAGGCCAAGGCAGGAGGGGTCAGGAGTTCAAGACCAGCATGGCCAATATGGTGATATCCCGTCTCTACTAAAAATACAAAAAAAAAAAAAAAAAGAAAAATTAACCAGGTGTGATGGTGGGCACCTGTAATCACAGCTACTTGGGAGGCTGAGCCGGGAGAAATGCTTGAAACTAGGAGGAGAAGGCTGCAGTGAGCCAGGATAGTGCTGTTGCACTCCAGCTTGGGTGACAAGAGTGAAACTCCATGTCAAAAATACCAAAAAAACCCCAAAGAAACAAAACACATACATTCTGCAACTTGCTTTTTTCCTACTGAAAATCTATATATATTAATTATCTGGTTTTATTGAGGAATATAGTATATATAATAAAATTCACCAACTTTATGTGTGCAATTTGATGAATTTTAACAAATGTGTATAGTATTGTAATCACCATCATGATCGCCACATAGGACATTTCTGACATTCCTAAACCTTTTCTCTTTAATGTTATGCAGTCAATTTATAACTTTCACCCCTCAGTCCTGGCAACCTCTCATCTGTTTTCAGTTGCTATGGTTTTACTTTTTCTAGAATTTCAGTTAGAAGAAATCATACTGCATGGAGTTTTTGTTTTTTTTTTTAATCTTAACAAAATATTACCATATACAATTCATTTGTATATAAAAAAGATCATAGATTAAAACAAGTGGCATTTTCTAGGAATGCAAGGTTAGTTCAGCATTCAAAAATCAATAAATGATAAACTATAAAATACTGATACAAGAAATTGAAGAGGACACAAAAAATGAAAAGATATTTTATGTTCATGGATTGAAAGAATCGTTAAAATGTTCGTATCACCAAAAGCAACCTACATATTCAGCCCAATCTGTATCAAAATACCAATGACATTCTCCACAGAAACAGAAAAAAAAATTCTAAAATTTACATGTACCCACAAAAGACCCAGAATACTTAAAGCAATGCTGAGTATTCTGAATACATGGAAGGAATCACACTACTTGACTTCAAATTATAATTCAGAACTACAGTAATAAAAAAGGATGGTACTGGCATGAAAACAGACACATAGACCAATGGAATAGAATGCAGAGCCCCAAAATAAATTCAGACATGTACAGTGAACTCATTTTTGACAAAGTTGCCAAGAGCATACAGTGGGGAAAGAAGAGCCTCTTCAATAAATGGTGCTGGGAAAATTAGATACCCATATGTAGAAGAATGAAAACATTTCTTCAGTGCTGCATGGGTTCAAGAAAAAAAGAAACCCAACAACAACAAAAAGAAGAAGAATGAAAACAGACTCCTATCTCTCACCATATACAAATATCGAACAAAAATGGGTTAAAGACATAAATCTAAGTCATGAAACTATGAACCTAGTCAAAGAAAACATTGGGGAAACTCTCCAGGACATTGACCTGGGCAAATATTTCTTGGATAATGTCCCACAAGCACAGGAAACCAAAGCAAAAACGGACAGATGGGATCATATCAAATTAAAAAGCTCCTGCACAGCAAAGAAAGCAATCAACAAAGTGAGGAAACAATGCACGGAATGGGAGAAAACATTTGCAAACTATCCACCTGATAAGGGATTAATAACCAGAATATGTAAGAAGCTCAAATAGCTCAATAGGAAAAAGAATAATCCGATTTAAAAACTGGCAAGTCATCAGAAGAGACCTTTCTCAAAAGAAGACATACAAATGGCAAACAGGTATATAAAAAGATGCTCAATATCACTGACCATCAGAGAAATTCCAATCAAACCTACAGTGATATATTATGTCACCCAAGTTAAAGTGGTTTTTACCCAAAAGACAGGCAATAACAAATGCTGGTAAGAATGTAGAAAAAAGAGAACCTTCTTACACTGTTGGTGGGAATGTGAATTAGTATGGAGGACAGTATGGAGTTACCTCAAAAAACTAAGAATGGAGCTCCTGTATGATCCAGCAATCCCACTACGAGGTATATATCCAAAAGAAAGACATTAGTACATTGAAGAGATATCTACCCTCCCATGCTTATTTACAGCTCTATTCACAATGGACAAGATTTGGAAGCAACCTAAGTGTCCATCAACAAATGAATGGACAAAAAAAACGTGGTACATATACATAATAGAGTACTATTCAGCCATCAAAAAGAATGAGATCCTGTCATTTCCAACAACGTGGATGGAACCTAACATCACGTTAAATAAAATAAGCAAGGCACAGAAAGACAAACTTCACATGTACTCACTTATTTGTGGGAGCTAAAAATTAAAACTATTGAACTCATGGAGACAGACAGTGGAAGAATGGTTACCAGAGGCTAAGGAGGATAGTGGGGGTGGTGAGAGGATGGTTAATGGGTACAAGAATACAGTTAAATAGAATTAATAATGCCCAGTCTTTAATAGCACAATAGGGTGATGACTATAGTCAAGAATAAATTGTACATTTCAGAAGAATGAAGAGTACAAGTGAAATGTTTCTAACACAAAGAAATTAAAAATACTTAAGGTAGTGGATACCCTGTTTAGCCTGATATGATTATTACACATTGTATGCCTATAACAAAACATTTCAGATGCCTCATAAGTATATAAACCTACTATGTACCCACAAAAATTAAAAATTAAGAGCTGAGCATGGTGACTCATGTCTGTAATCCCAGAACTTTGGTAGGCTGAGGCTGGAAGATTGCTTGAGCTCAGGAGTTCAAGACCAGCCTAGGCAAAATAGTGAAACCCCGTCTCTACTGAAAATAAAAATTAAAAAAATAGCTTGGTGTGATGGTGCATGCTTGTAGTCCAGGCTACTCTGGAGGCTGAGGCAGGAGGATCACTTAAGCCCAGACATTAGAGTTTGCAGAGCAATGATTGTGTCACTGCACTGCAGTCTGGGTAACAGAGTAAAACCCTGTCTCAAAAAAAATTAAAAATTAAAAAAATAAATGTATTTCACCATATTAGTAATATAAAGGAAAATCACCATATGACTGACTCAATAAACAAAAAATATTATATTTAACAAATTGAATTGTATATCCCTTTGTGATTTTTAAAGTCTATTAGTAAAATAAGAATTAAAGAGAACTTCCTCAATCTGATAACTATATTACAAAAAATTTTAAACCTAACACCATACTTGCTAGTAAACATCTGAGTGCTTTCCTCACGAGATTTAAACTAAAGCAGAGATGTGAACTCTTGCCATTTTTATACATTGCACTGGAGTTTCTTTTCTCTCTCTCTTTTTTTTTTTTTTTTTTTTTTGAGGTGGAGTTTTGCTCTTGTTGGCCAGGCTGGAGTGCAATGGCATAATCCTAGCTCACCACAACATCTGCCTTCTGAATTCTAGTGATACTCCTGTCTCAGCCTCCCAAGTAGCTGAGATTACAGGCACCTGCCACTGTGCCCAGCTAATTTTGTATTTTTAGTAGAGACAGGGTTTCTCCATGTTGGTCAGGCTGGTCTTGAACTACCAACTTCAGGTTTTCTGCCAGCCCAGGCCTTCCAAAGTGCTGGTATTACAAGTATGAGCCACCACATGTGGTTGTACTGAAGGTTCTTATCAGTCAATAAGGCAAACCAAAAGTACAAATATTAAAAAGAGTTTGTTATTTTATAATGAAAAAAAAAAATGGTAGAAAATATACAAGAATCTACAGAGTGACTACCAGAACTACTAAGAGAATATATCAAAATTACAAGATATAAAAGCTATTCCTGATTGTACCTAACAGTGGCCCTCAGGGAAATTAGCCAACAAGCTCAGGGAGGGGTCACAGGGTGAAAGAATCTTCCAACTAAATTTTGTGATACAATCTCAGGGATAAACTTCCCTGACCAGAAAGCAGCAAAAGGGGATCGGGGTGGATAGCAAGCTGTAGATACTAGTGCAGGAGCTAGGCACCTGGCTTTGTGGGCAGATGGGGAGGGGCATGGCCTAAAAGCCATGCTTTCTATCTCCGTGGGGAAGCTGATGGCCTGTGGCAGGTCTGAGTTCTGTGCACAGACTACCTGGATCTAAACCCAGCATTATTAGCAGAGCACTGTGGGAGTGGGATCAGCCTTGCCAACTGCATGGGAACTGAGCGAAGCTGGCTGCCACCCACTACTTCCCATTCCTTTGCCAACTCTTCAGTGCAGAAGAGACAGTATTACTCTGGAACATTGCCCCAGCAGTCTGAGAACCGCATGTCAGCCACCACAGGGGAGTTGTCCTTCCCTGCCCAAGGAGAGTCAGAGCACAGACCCACCTAAGCCTGTTCCCACCTGAGAAAGCCCTCCACCCACTCTACTAGCATAACACAAAGGATGCAAACTTTTAGGAGCTTGGTACCCATCCCCGTCACCTGAGAAATAAGAATATTTCTCCTGGGAAACTTCGGGCAAGCTGAAATTCTACTGCTGCTACCACAGCTGGTGCTCCTTTGCAAGTGCCACCTCCTGGCTGGAGGCCAACCAACACAATCCATTACAATCCCTCTAGTAGAATAACACTGCACCAAGGAAGGAGACAAAGGCTACGAGATCTCAGCTGCTACCACTGGGTACTACACCCTGGCTAACCAGAGGTCCTGAATCTATCCACATGACAAGTTCGTCACAGCTATAATGAGAATTCATGAAAGCCAGCACACTAAGCCTATCTACAACCAAGGAATCTGTCTACATCACTTCTCTAGCCTCATTAAATAACGTAATTATCACCCAAGAATTTTGCATCTAGCAAAAATCGGCTTCAGAAATGAGAGATGAATTCTTTTTCAGACAAACAAATGCTGAAGGAATTTGTTGCTACCAAACCAGCAACATAAGAGATGCTAAAAGAACTTCTGAATCTTGAAATAAAAATTTGATGTGCATCAAAATAGAACTTTCCAAAGCATAAATTTCACAGGGCTTATAAAACAATAACACAATGAAAAAACAAAGTATCTAGGTAACAATTAATATGATGAATAAAACAGTACCTCACATTTCAATATTAACATTGAATGCAAAGGACCAAAAACAATGGCACATTTCACCATGTCCAGCTGATTTTTGTAAAAAAGTGCTCTTTTTCTGAAACTCCAAGTCTTTATTTTTATCACATAATGTTTCAACTTAAGTTCTGTTATGACCCTAGTCACTCTTTGAGTCCCTTTCTTCACTTCTTTTCTCCCTCTCTCCTTCCCTTTCTCTTTCTTTTTCATTCTTCTTTTCTAGTATAAATAGAACTATTATGTGATACAGAAATCCCACTACTGGATCTGTCTCCAAAGGAAAGAAAATCAGTATACAGAATAGATATCTTTTATGATGCCATTTTTCACCACAGTAAAGATACATAATCAACCTAAAAGTCCATAAATGGATTTAAAAAGGAGTATGTATACAAAATGGAATGCTACTTGGCTACAAAAAGAATCAAATTATGTTATTTGCAGCAACATGGATGAAACTGAAGGTCATTATGTTAAGTGAAATAAAACAGGCGCAGAAAGGCAAATATTGCGTGTTCTCACTCATAAGTGGAAGATATCAGAGTCGATCTTGCAGAGGTAGAGAGTAGAATGACAGCTACCGGAGGCTGAGAAGGGTATGTGGGTGGTGGGGGAATACATAGAGTTTGGTTAATGGGTCCAAACATACAGTTAGGTGGAAGAAATACGTTCTAATGTTGGATAGCACAGCGTGGAGACCATAGTTAATAACAATGTATTGCATATTTCAAAAATTGGCTAACCATGAATGTTTGAATTTATTTCTGGGAGCTCTATTGTGTTCCCTGGTCTATGTTTCTGTTTCTATGACAGTACCATACTATACTCATTGCTATATCTTTTAATGTAATTTTAAATCAGGATGTGTGATGTTTTTTGTCCATTGCAGCATTATTTGAAATAGTTAAGATATGGTAACTTAAGTTCTTTTATGATCTTAGTCACTCTTTTTTTCAATTCCTCCTTTTACTTCTTTTATTCCTCTACCCCTTCCTCCCTCTTTTTGTTTTCAGTCTTTGTTTCCACTATAAATGGAACTACCATATGATCTAGCAATCCCACTACTGGGTATATACCCAAAGGAAAAAATAAAAGTCAGCATATAGAAGAGATCTCTGCATCCTTGTGTTTATTGAAGCAGTATTCATGACAGCAAAAATATGGAATTAACCTAAGTGTCCATCAACAGATATATGGATAAAAAAGTTGTATATGTACACATTAAAAATACTATTTGGGGCCAGGCATGTTGGTTCATGCCTGTAATCCCAGCACTTTGAGAGGCTGAAGCAGGTGTAGCACCTAAGTAAGGTCAGGAGTTTGAAGTCAGTCTGGCCAAGATGGTGAAAACCCGTCTCTACTAAAAATACGAAATCATTCAGGCGTGGTGGTGTATGCCTATAATCCCAGCTACTTGGGAGACTGAGGCAAAAGAATCGCTTGAGCCTGAGAGGTGGAGGTTGCAGTGAGCTGAGATCGTGCCATTGCACTCCAGCCTCGGGAACAAGAGTGAAACTTCATCTTGAAAAACAAAAAAACACAATTTGGCCACACACACAAAAAATGAGATCCTGGCATTTGCATTAACATGGATGGAACTCAAGGTCACTATGTTAAGTGAAGTTAGCCAGGCACAGAAAGACAAATATGTCATGTTAGCATTTATAAGTGCAAGCTTAAAAAGTTGATCTCATAGAGGTAGAGTAGAATGATAGCTACCAGAGGCTGGGAAGAGTATGTGAGTAGTGGGGGATGAACAGAGGTTAGCTGGTGGGTGCACACATTCAGTTAGGCAGAAAAAATTAGTTCTAATGTTCTATAGCAGAGTAGGGAGACTATAGTTTATAACAATGTATTGTATATTTCAAAAGAGCTAAAAGAGAGGACTTGAAATGTTCCCAAAACATAGAAATAATAAATAAGGTAATAGATACATGAAGTATCCAACTTGATTATTATATTTTCTCTGCATGTAACACAATATTGCATGAACCCTATAAAAACATATTTATATTATGCATCATTTAAATTTTTTCCAAAAGAGATGGGGCCTTGGATAGGTGATTAAGTCAGATGGCTCCACCCACGTGAATAGGGTTAATGCTGTTATAACATAAGCTTGAGGGAGACTGTTTGCTTCTCCTGCCATGTGAGAACACAGCTACAAGCCATTTTTGAAGCAGACAGTAAGCCCTCACCAGACACCAAATTTTCTGATGCTTTGATCTTGGACTTCACAGCCTCTAGAACTGTGAGCAATATATTTCTATCATTTATCAATTACCATGTCTAAGGTATTTTGTTATAGCCGCTCAAACAGACTGATACACTTGCTAAAGGGTTTGTTGCTAGTATTTGCATATCAGATTAATGCTTGACCCATTGGCTTTTGGAATTTCTTATCATTCTAAAATGTTATGTTTAAATGTCCATGACAAAAAGAATATTAACCATGATTTGATATACAAGACAGGCCAAAGATAAAATGGAATGAGCATAGGCCATTGATTCAGTCTCTGAGAATTTCCTTGATGATTATTAATGAAGCATAATGACACGCTGAGTGCAGTGGCTTACATACACCTGTACTCCCAGTACTTTGGGAGGACGAGGTGGGCAGATCACCTGAGGTCAGGAGTTCAAGACCAGCCTGGCCAACATGGTGAAACCCCATCTCTACTAAAAAGATACAAAAATTAGCTGGGCATGAGGGTGGGTGCCTGTGATCCTAGCTACTCAGGAGGTTGAAGTGGGAGGATCACTTGAACCCAGGAGGCAGAGGTTGTAGTGAGCTGAGATTGTGACCACTGCAATCCAGCCTGAGCTGTAGAGCCAAACTCTGTCTGAAATAAAAGAAAAAGAAAAAAAGAAAAGCAATGACAGTAAGAGGAGAATCAAACTTGAATTTGAAACTGTAGCTGATTAAAAGTAAAGGTGGGAGGTTGGAGGCAGTGGCTCACATCTGTAAACTCAGCACGTTAGGAGGCCAAGGTGGGTGGATCACCTGAGGTCAAAAGTTCAAAACCAGCCTGTCCAACATGGTGAAACCACTCTTCTACTATAAAATACAAAAATTAGCAGGGCATGATGGTGCACATCTGTAATCCCAGCTACTAGGGAGGCTGAGGCAGGAGACTCACTTAAACCCGGGAGGCAGAGGTTGCAGTGAACGGATACTGTGTCACTGCAGTCCACCCTAGGCAATAAGATTGAAACTCCATCTCAAATAAATAAATAAAATTTTAAAAATTAAAAAATAAAATAAAGATAAGGTAAATTATTCACTCCAGAGGAGTAACAGTGAGAAGAGTAAAACATATGTGGTAGTTTGCTGATTCAAACTAATAAACAAACAAAAATAAATAAATAAAACACGTGTGGAGGAAGAAAAAACTCAGACAAAAGCCATTAGTTACTGACATAAACAAACACTATTTAATGTAATTGCATGTCAAATGTATACATTATAAAGAATTATGAAACTTAATTTTCACCTATTCAGACACACTACCCTCTTGCTTAATATGTTTTCATGTGAATTATCATGTTTTCTCTAGTACAGAGGCTAACCATAAAATAAAACTTGGTCCAATCTAGGCCAGGGGCAGTAGCTCATGTCTGTAATCCTAGCACTTTGAGAGGCCGAGGCAAGTGAATCATCTGAGGTCAGGAGTTCGAGACCGGCCTGGTCAGCATGGGGAAGCCCCATCTCTTACTAAAAACACAAAAATTTGCCAAGCATGATGGTGCACCCCTATAATCCCAGCTACTATGGAGACTGAGGCAGGAGAGTAGCCTGAACCCAGGTTGCAGTGAGCCGAGATGGCACTACTGCACACCAGTCTGGGCAGCAGAGTGAGATTCCATTAAAAAAAACAAACAAAACCTTGGTCCAACCTCACACTAAGTAAAGCAATCAGCAAGCAGTCATCCAACTATTTGCTAAAATAACTTCACTGAAAAATTATTTCTTGTCAGCACATACATTCTACATATATGTCAATCAAAACAAGCACTGTTCTTCTCACTTATTGGGAGATTTAGAAGCTTTATTTTGGATTTTTTTGGTATTAAATAGAAATAGTCTTCTGCAGTACTAACAAGGCTGTCGGACTCAGAAAACATGTAACAATCATCTAAATCACCATTGATATTTAACTCCAATTAGTATAAAATCTAATTCATGCCCAAATAAAACAAACAAGGCTTTATTATCTAAGCCTACATCAGTTTACCTCGTCAAAATTTTGAAGCTATGTAATCTTATTGAAGTACAAAATGCAGATTTATATTTGAAAGATATACTTAGCTGTGTCTCCATCAGCAGGTATTTGTGTGAGTATGCACATTGTTCTTTCTGCCATGCCACACTAAAAGAGCTGGGAAAAAAAAAACATTTTCAAAAATTACAAAGGCAATATACTTGCTATGTAATTTACATCAATTGGGGGCATAATATAGGTATTTTCACAAGTTTTGATTTTTACTTCACACTATTGATCTGTTTTAAACTGTGGTTGTAGTGCTAGATGGACTTCTATATGATGAATAATATGTAATATTCAACTTATAATGTAGAGTAATACATTTAACCATAAGCACACAAAAAGCATCTTAAAGTCAAACTCCCATTGGAAATCAAAAAGATAAGAGCACTGTTTTTCTTCTTTCCTTCCTTCCCTCCTTCCCTCCTTTCCTCCCTCCCTCCCTCCCTCCCTCCCTCCCTCCCTTCCTTCCTTCCTTCCTTCCTTCCTTCCTTCCTTCCTTTTTTAGATGGAGTCTCACTCTGTCACC
>NW_016107938.1:719906-730076 GCF_001604975.1 Cebus imitator
TCTTTCTTTCTTTCTTTCTTTCTTTTTTTTCTTCCTTCCTTCCTTCCTTCCTTCCTTCCTTCCTTCCTTTCTTCCTTTCTTTCCTTTCTTTCTTTTCTTTCCTTTCTTTCCTCTCTCTCTCTCTCTCCCTCTCCTTCCTTCCTTTTCCTTCCTTCCTTTCTTTCTCTTTTTTTCTTTCTTTCCTCTTTCTCTCTCTTTTTTTCTTTTTTGAGTCTCACTTGGTCGCCCAGTGCAGTGTCTCAGTCTCAGCTCACTGCAAGCTCCACCTCCCAGGTTTAAGCGATACTCCTGCCTCAGCCTTCTGAGTACCTGGGACTACAGGCATGCACCACCACACCTGGCTAATTTTTGTGTTTTTAGTAGAGGTAGTGTTTCACCACTTTGGAGTGGCTGATCTTGAACTCCTGACCTCAGGTGATTCACCTGCCTTGACCTCCCAAAGAGCTGGGATTACAGGCATGAGCCACCATGCCCAACTGACAGTGTGCAATTATTAAGTATATTCACCAACCTGTGCAATAGATCTCAGAAAATTTAAACATATTTCTCCTATTTAACTGAGGCCCTGTACCTTTTGATTATCATTTTCTCACTCCCACCAGGATACTCTCTGCTTCTGAGCTCAATTGTTTTAGTTTCTATGTTTATGTGAGAACATTCAGAATTTGCCATATTTCACTTAGCAAAACATTCTCCGATGCCATCCATGTTGTTGCAAATGACAGAATCTCTTCCTTTTTAAAGGCTGAATAGGAATAGTATTCCATGGTGTGTATGTGTGTGTGTGTGTGTGTGTGTGTGTATTTTAATCTCTCCATTTGTACATTGATGGACACAGGCTAATTCTGTAACGTCCTTTTTGTAAATAGTGCTGCAATAAACATGGGTGTGCAAACTTGTTTTTGTCATATTAATTTAAATGTAACAAAAAGTGTATGAACATAGTTTCACATTGCAACTAATCTTGTCCAATTTTGATGGAGTGTCAAAGAAAAATATTCACAATCATGTTGGAAGATCACTAAGTGATTCCTTTTTCCATCTACATTTTCTGTATGAAGCCATATTTTCTTCAAAAATATTAATCAAAACGACATATTTCAAGAGATTAAATGTAGAAGCAGATATGAGAATTCAGATTTCTTTTTTTCTTTGTGTATTTTTACTGTGGTAAAATAGACATAACATAAAATGTACCATTTTAATCGTTTCCAGGAAAAGTTCAGTAGCATTCTGAATATACTCAAAACCACCAGCACACTCCATGTCCAGAACTTTTAAAAAATCTTCCCAAACCAAAACTTTATATCCCTAAAACAATAACTACCCTTTCTCCCCTATTTCTGGGACTCACAGTTGTACATTCTGTCTCTATGAACTTGACTACTCTAAGGACCTCATAGAAATGGAATTACATAATATTTGTCCCTTTGTGACTTAATCATTTCACTTAGCATAATGTCTTCAAAGTTCATCTCTGTTTTAACATGTGTCAGAATTTCCTTCCTTTTCAGGCTAAATGATATTCCATTGCATATACATCATAGCATATATTGCTTATCCATTCATTCATTAGTGGACATTAGGGTTGCTCCCACCTGTTGGTGATTGTGAATAATGCTGCTGTGAATAAGTGTGCAAATGTCTTTTCTAGACCTTGCATTCTATTCTTTTCGGCATATACACTAAGGTGGAATTGTTGAATCATATGGTAATTCTGTTTAATTTGGTGGTGGTGGTGGTTACTTGAGACCAAGTCTCACTCTGTCACCCAGGATGGAGTGCAGTGGTGTGATCTCAGCTCACTACAACCTCTGCCTTTTGGGTTCAAGTGATTCTCTTGCCTCAGCCTCCCAAGTAGCTGAGATTACAGACACCCATCACCACGCCTGGCTAACTTCTGTATTTTTAGTAGAGATGGTGTTTCACCATGTTGGCCAGGCTGGTCTTCAACTCCTGACCTCAGTTGATCCACCCGCCTCGGTCTCCCAAAGTGCTCAGATTACAGGCATGAGCCACTGCACTCAGCCTCTATGTTTAATTTTTGAAGAAAACCCAAACACAGCAACTGCACCATTTTACATTCCAGCGAGTCATGCATAGGGTGCCAACCTCTCCATGCCTTCCCCAGCACATGTTAGTGTCTGGTATTGGATAGCAGCCATCCTAATGGGTGTGTGAACCCAAAATTATCTAAGACAAGTCTCAATCAATTTAGAAAGCTTATTTTGCAAAGGTTAAGGATGCTCCAGTGACACAGCATTAGGAGGTCCAGATGACATGTGCCCAAAGTGGTAAGGGGTACAGTTTGCTTTTATACATTAGGAAGACATAATATACATCAATCGATATGGGTAAGATTTACATTGGTTTTATCTGGAAGCGTTAGACAACTTGAAGTGGTGGGGGGAGGGAAGGTTAAAGGTCATAAGTAGATTTTTAAATATTCTGATTGGCATTTGGTTGAAAGAATTATTATCAATAGAAAAGAATGTCTGGGTTACAATAAGGGGTTCTGGAGACCAAGGTTTTATGCAGATTAAGCCCCCAAGTAGCAGGCTTCAGAGACAATGGATTGTAAATGTTTCTTATCATACTTAAGGTCTGTGTTGATGTTAGTGCTGATCAGATTTTCCTAAACTCCAAAAAGGAAGAGGGTGTAATGAGGCATGTCTGACCTGAGCTAGTTTTTCAGGTTAATCTTGGAATGCCCTTGGCTGAGAGTAGGGGTCCATTCAGATGGTTGGGAAGCCTTAAAATTTTGTTTTTAGTTTACGGGTGTGAAGTCCTATATCGTAGTGGGTTTTTGTTTATTTTGATACAGGGTCTCACTCTGTCACCTAGGCTGGAGTGCAGAGGCATAATCTCTACCTCCCAGGTTCAAGTCATTCTCCTAACTCACTCAGCCTGTTAAATAGCTGGGACTACAGCCATGTGCCACAGCATGTGGCTAATTTTTGTATTTTAATTATTTATTTATTTTATTTTTTTTTAAACAGAGCCTCACAATCTCACTCAGGCTGGGGTGCAATGGCGCAATCTTGGCTCACTGCAGCCTCTACCTCTCAGGTTTAAATGATTCCCCTGCCTCAGCCTTTCAAGTAGCTGGGGCTACAGGCATGCATCACCACATTCAACTAATTTTTTTGCTTTTCTAGTAGATATAGTGTTTCACCATGTTGGCCAGCCTGATCTCAAATGCCTGGGGAAAAATATTTTCAAACTACACATTTAACATTGAACTTGAATCTAGAATAGATAAGGAACTTTGTTTTTATTGCATTTTAGGTTTCGGGGTACATGTGAAGAACATGCAAGATTGTTGCATAGGTACACATGTGGCAGTGTGATTTGCTGCCTTCCTCCCCATCACCTGTATCTGGCATTTCTCCCCATGCCTTCCCCCGCAACTCCCCACCATTCACTGTCCCTCCCCTATTTCCCTCCAACAGACCCCAGTGTGTAGTGCTCCCCTCCCTGTGTCGATGTGTTCTCATTGTTCAACACTGGCCTATGAGTGAGAACATGCAGTGTTTGATTTTCTGCTCCTGTGTCAGTTTGCTGAGAATAATGACTTCCAGGTTCATCCATGTCCCTACAAAGAAAACGAACTCATCGTTTTTGATGGCAGCGTAATATTCCATGGTGTATATGTGCCACATTTTCCCTGTCCAATCTATCATCAATGGGCATTTGGGGTGGTTACAGGTCTTTGCCATTGTAAACTGTGCTGCAGTGAACATTCGTGTGCATGTGTCCTTATAGTAGAATGATTTATAATCCTTTGGATATATACCCAGTAATGGGATTGCTGAGTCAAATGGAATTTCTATTTCTAGGTCCTTGAGGAATCGCCACACTGTCTTCTACAATGGTTGAACTAATTTACGCTCCCACCAACAGTGTAAAAGTGTTCCTATTTCTCCACATCCTCTCCAGCATCTGTTGTCTCCAGATTGTTTAATGATCGCCATTCTAACTGGCGTGAGATGGTATCTCAATGTAGTTTTGATTTGCATTTCCCTATTGACCAGTGATGATGAGCATTTTTTCATGTTTGTTGGCCTTATGTATGTCTTCTTTTGTAAAGTGTCTGTTCATATCCTTTGCCCACTTTTGAATGGGCTTGTTAGTTTTTTTCTTGTAAATCTGTTTTAGTTCTTTGTAAATTGTGGATATCAGCCCTTTGTCAGATGGGTAAACTGCAAAAGTTTTTTCCCATTCTGTTGGTTGCTGATTCACTTTAATGACTGTTTATTTTTCTGTGCAGAAGCTGTGGAGTTTGATTAGGTCCCATTTGTCTATTTTGGCTTTTGTTGTCAATGCTTTTGGTGTTTTGATCAAGAAGTCCTTGCTTACGCCTATGTTCTGAATGGTTTTGCCTAGATTTTCTTCTAGGGTTTTTTATTGTGTTCGGTCTTATGTTTAAGTCTTTAATCAATCTGGAGTTAATTTCAGTGTAAGGTGTAAGGAAGGGGTCCAGTTTCTACTTTCTGCACATGGCGAGCCAGTTTTCCCAACACCATTTATTAAACAGGGACACCTTTCCCCATTGCTTGTTTTTTTTCAGGTTTATCAAAGATCGGATGGTTGTAGATGTGTGGTGTTGCCTCCAAGGCCTCTGTTCTGTTCCATTGGTCTATATCTCTGTTTTGGTACCAGTACCATGCTGTTTTGATTACTGTAGCCTTGTAGTATAGTTTGAAGTCCAGTAGTGTGATGCCTCCTGCTTTGTTCTTTTTGCTTAGAATTGACTTGGCTATGTGGGCCCTCTTTTGTTTCCATATGAAGTTTAAGGTGTTTTTTTCCAGTTCTGTGAAGAAGGTCATTGGTAGCTTGATGGGGATAGCGTTGAATCTGTAAATTACTTTGGGCAGCATGGCCATTTTCATGATATTGATTCTTCCTAACCATGAACATGGAATGTTTCTCAATCTGTTTGTGTCCTCTCTTATTTCGTTGAGTGGTTTGTAGTTCTTGAAGAGATCCTTTACGTTCCTTGTTAGTTGTAGTCCTAGGTATTTTATTCTCTTTGTAGCAATTGTGAATGGCAGTGCATTCTTGATTTCACTCTCTTTAGGTCTGTAATTGGTGTATAGGAATGCATGTGATTTTTGCACATTGATTTTGTATCCTGAGTCTTTGCTGAAGTTGCTTATCAGTTTCAGGAGACTTTGGGTTGAGAAAATTGGGTCTTCTAGATATACAATCATGTCATCTGCTAATAGAAACAATTTGACTTTCACCTTTCCTATTAGAATACTTCTTTTTCTTGCCTGATTGCTCTGGCTAGAACTTCCCGTACTATATTGAATAGCAGTGGTGAGAGAGAGCATCCTTGTCTAGTGCCAGGTTTCAAAGGAAATGCTTCCAGTTTTTGCCCATTCAGTATGATATTGGCTGTTGGTTTGTCTTAAATAGCTTTCATTATTTTGAGATACATTCCATCAATACCTAGCTTATTGAAGGTTTTTAGCATAAAGTGCTGTCGAATTTTGTCAGAAGCCTTCTCTGCATCTATTGAGATAATCATGTGCTTTTTGTCTTTGGTTCTGTTTATGTGCTGAATTACGTTTATAGACTTGCGTATGTTGAACCAGCCTTGCATCCCGGGGATGAAGTCTACTTGATCATGGTGGAAAAGCTTTTTGATGTGCTGTTGCAGTCGGCTTGTCAATATTTTATTGAAGATTTTTGCATCTATGTTCATCATGGATATTGGCCTGAAGTTTTCCATTCTTGTTGAGTCTCTGCCGGGTTTTGGTATCAGGATAATGTTGGTCTCATAAAATGATTTGGGAAGGATTCCCTTTTTTTGGAATTTTTGGAACAGTTTCAGAAGGAGTGGTATCAGCTCCTCTTTGTATGTCTGGTAGAATTCGTCTGTGAACCTGTCTGGCCCTGGGCTTTTTTTGGGTGGTAGGCTCTTAATTGCCTCCTCAACTTCAGACCTTGTTCTGGTCTATTCAGGTTTTCGACTTCTTCCTGGTTTAGGCTTGGGAGGAGACAAGTGTCCAGGAATGTATCAATTTCTCCCAGGTTTACTAGTTTATGTGCATAGAGCTGTTTGTAATAATCTCTGATTATGGTTTGAATTTCTATGGAATCTGTGATGATATCCCCATTATCGTTTTTTACTGCATCAATTTTGTTGTTCTCTTTTCTTTTTTATTAATATGGCTAGTGGTCTATTTTGTTGATCTTTTTGGAAAATCAGCTCCTGGATTTATTGATTTTTTTGCAGGGTTTTTTTTTTTGTCTCTATCTCCTTCAGTTTTGCTCTGGTCTTAGTTATTTCCTGTCTTCTGCTAGGTTTTGAGTTTTTTGATCTGCTCCTTTAGCTCTTTCAGTTTTGATGATAGGGTGTCAATTTTTGATCTTTCCTTGCTTCTCATGTGGGCAATTATTGCTATATATTTTCCTCTAGAGACTGCTTTAAATGTGTCCCAGAGATTCTGGTATGTTGTGTCTTCATTCTCATTGTTTTCGAAGAATGTCTTATTTCTGCCTTCATTTCTTTGTTTATCCAGTGAACATTCAAGAGCAAGTTGTTCAGTTTCCATGAGCCTGTGCGGTTTTGAGTTAGTTTTTGAATTCTGAGTTTTAACTTGATTGCACTGTGGTCTTAGAGACTGTTTGTTATGATTTCCATTCTTTTGCATTTGCTGAGGAGTGATTTATTTCCAATTTTGTGGCCAATTTCAGAGTAAATGTGATGTGGTGCTGAGAAGAATGTATATTCTGTGGATTTGGGGTGGAGAGTTCTGTAAATGTCTATTAGGTTTGCTTGTTGCAGTTCTGAGTTCAAGTCCTTGATATCCTTGTTAATTTTCTGTCTGGTTGATCTGTCTATTATTGACAATGGGGTGTAACGTTTCCCACTACTATTGTGCTGGAGTCTAAGACTCTTTGTAAGTCATTAAGAACTTGCCTTATGTATCTGGGTGCTCCTGTATTGGGTGCGTATATATTTAGGATCGTTAACTCTTCTTGTTACATTGATCCTTTTACCATTATGTAGTGTCCTTCTTTGTCTCTTTTGATCTTTGTTTCTTTGAAGTCTATTTTATCAGAGATTAGAATTGCAACTGCTTTTTTTTGTGCTCTCCATTTACTTAGTAAATCTTCCTGCATCCCTTTACTTTGAGCCTTTGTGTATCCTTGCAGGTGAGATGGGTTTTATGGATACAGCAACTGATGGGTTTTGGCTTTTTATCCAATTTGCCAGTCTGTGTCTTTTGATTGGGGCATTTAGTCCATTTACATTTAGGGTTAATATTGTTATGTGTGAATTTCATACTGCCATTTTGATGCTAGCTAGTTGTTTTACCCATTAGTTGATATAGATTCTTCACTGTGTTGATGCTCTTTACCATTTGGTTTATTTTTGGAGTGGCTGGTACTGGTCGTTCCTTTCTATGTGTAGAGCCTCTTTCAGGAGCTCCTGTAAAGCAGGCCTGGTGGTGATGAAATCTCTGAGTACTTGCTTGTTCGCAAAGGATTTTATTTTTCCTTCACTTATGAAGCTTAGTTTGGCTGGATATGTAATTCTGGGTTGAAAGTTCTTTTCTTTAAGGATGTTGAATATTGGCCCCCATTCTCTTCTGGCTTGTGGGGTTTCTGCTGAGAGATCTGCTGTGAGTCTGATGGGCTTCCCTTTATGGGTAACCCGACCTTTCTCTCTGGCTGGCCTTAGCATTTTCTCCTTCATTTCAACTCTGGTGAATCTGACGATTATGTGCCTTGGGGTTGCTCTTCTTTAGGAATATCTTTGTGGTGTTCGCTGTTTCCTGGACTTGAATATTGACCGGACATGCTAGATTGGGGAAGTTTTTCTCAATAATATCCTGAAGAATATTTTCCAGCTTGGATTCATTCTCTTTGTCACATTCTGGCACACCTATGAAATGTAGTATAGGTCTTTTCACACAGTCCCACATTTCTTGGATACTTTGTTCATTCCTTTTTACCCTTTTTTCTCTAATCTTGCCTTCCCATTTTATTTCATTGAGTTGATCTTTGACCTCTGATATCCTTTCTTCTGCTTGGTCAATTTGGCTGTTGAAACTTGTGCATGCTTCACGAAGTTTTCATGTTGTGTTTTTCAGCTGCATCCATTCACTTATATTCCTCTCTAAGTTGTCCATTCTCGTTAGCATTTCGTCAAATCTTTTTTCAAGGTTCTTAGTGTCTTTGTATTGGGTTAGAACATGTTGTTTTAGCTCACTGAAGTTCCTTATTACCCACCTTCTGAAGTCTGCTTCAGTCATTTCATCACACTCCTTCTCCATCCAGCCTTGTTCCCTTGCTGGTGAGGAGTTGTGATTCCTTGTAGGAGTAGAGGTGTTCTGGTTTCAGGTGTTTTCATCCTTTTTGCACTGGTTCCTTCCCATCTTTGTGGATTTATCCACCTGTCATCTTTGTAGTTGTTGACTTTCGGATTGTGTCTCCGAGTGGTCATCCAGTTTGTTGATAATGAAGTTATTTCTGTTTCTTAGTTTTCCTTCTAACAGTCTGGCCCCTCTGCTCTAAGGCTGCTGAGGTCCACTCCTGGCCCTGCTTGCCTGGGGATCACCTGCAGCAGCTGCAGAACACTAACGTTGCTACCAGTTTCTTCTTCTGCTATGTTTGTCCCAGAAGGATATCCGCTAAATGTCAGTCTGATCTCTCCTTTGTGAGGTGACTCTTTGGATATATGGGGGTCAGGGAGCTGCTTGAGGAGACAGTCTGTCCTTTATTTGAGCTCAAGTGCTGAGTTGTGAGCTCCGTTTTTCACTCAGGGCTGCTGGGCAGGTATGTTTAGGTCTGCTGCAGCAGAACTCATAAACACCTTTTTTTTTTTTTCCCTGGTGCTCTGTCCCAGGAGTTAGGGCTTTATTTATGAGTTTCTGTTGTGCTGCTTCCTTTTTTTCAGGGCTGCCATGTGCAGCAAGGAGGCAGTCTAGTCACTGCCTGCTTGCAGAGGCTTTGCTGAGCTGCTGTGGGCTCCGCCCAGCTGTCATGTGAACTTCCCTGCAGTCCTGTTTATATGGGTGTAGTTAAAACTCTCTTAGCATTGGTGGCCCGCCTCTGTAATGGCAGACTCTCTCTGTAGTGACAGGTTGCCTTGGCAACAGTGGGTTGCCTCGGCAATGGTGGACTGCCTCAGCAATGACAGACTACCTTCGTAGTGGTGGAGTGCCTCAGCAATGGCAGACGCCCCTCCCCCAAGAGCTGGACTGTCCCGGATTCAGCTGTGCTTGCTCTGAAACTCTCAATCCAGGGAGTTTCTGATTGCTGTTCTTTTGTTGGGGTGGGACCAGCCGAGCCTGATCACCTGGCTTCCTGTCTCAGAGCCTTTTGTTTTTTAGTTGAATGGCCGACTCTCTCCCAGGTGTTCCAGTTGCCTGTTGAAAAGGCACTGGGATCTGTGTGATTTCCCGTGCGGCGACTCACTGCGCCAGCTTAAACAGCAGCTCTGAGGTTTGTGGCACTTTTTTGCCTAGGACTCTCCTGGCCTGGCTTTCTGTTCAGTCTGTTTTTTAATCAGATGAATGGGCGACTTAACAGGGCTCCAATTGCCAGTTAATAGGGAACCCAGGCCAGTGTAGTTTGTATGGAGAACTGCCCTACTGGTGCTGGCAAAGCAGCCGCACAGGCCAAAACAGCTGCGGGGACCAAAATGGCCGCGCCGGCCAAAACAGCCACGCTGCTGACCTGTGGGGCCCCTCTGCCTGGGAATCTCCTGGTCTGTGGGCAATAAAAATCCATCAGGAAATGTGGCGCCCACACACCCTCTGTGTTTTCACTGGGAGCTGCAATCCTGAGTTGTTCCTAAACAGCCATCTTGGGTCCTCCCCAATAAAGAACTTTTTAAAACTCAAAAAAGCAGCCTGGGATTTGAGGTTTCAGTGAACTTGGATTTTGCCACTGATCTCCAGCCTTGGCAACAGAGCAAGACCCTGTTTCTAAAATAGAGAGCTGCTGGAAGAACTGGCTAACTATATGCAGAAAATTAAAACTGGGTGCCTTCCTTATGCCATAAACAAAAATCAATGCAAGATGAATTAGAGATTTAAATGTAATACCCAAAGCTATAAAAACCCTCGAAGAAAACCTAGGCAACATTATTTAGGACATGGGCATGAGCAAAGATTTCACAACAAAGAGGCCAGAGCAATTGCAACAAAA
>NW_016107938.1:730106-734835 GCF_001604975.1 Cebus imitator
TTGACAAATGGGATCTAATTAAACTAAAGAGCTTCTGTACAGCAAAATAAACTATCAACAGGGTAAACAGACAACCTACAAAATGAAAGAAAAGTTTTGCAGTCTATCTATCTGACAAATGTCTGATATCCAGCATCTGTAAGAAACTTAAACAACTGTATGAGAAAAAAAGAAACAGCACCATTAAAAAGTGGGCAAAGAACATGAACAGACACTTCCCAAAAAAAGACACGCAAGCAGTCAACAAATATATGGAAAAATGCCCAGCATCACCAATCATCAGAGAAATGCAAATCAAAACCACAATGAGATACCATCTCACACCAGTCACAATAGTAATTAATAAAAAATCAAAAAAAGAAACAGATGCTGATGAGGTTGTGTGGAAAAAGGAACATTTTTACACTGTTGGTGAGAGTTTAAATTAGTTCAGCCACTGTGGAAGACAGCGTGGCGATTCCTCAAATGCCTAGAGGCTGAAATACCATTTGATCCAGCAATCCCATTACTGGGTATATACCCAGAGGAATATGAATGCTTCTATTATAAAGATACATATGCTTGTATGATCACTGCAGAACTATTCACAGTAACAAAGACATGGAATTAGCGTAAATGCCCATCAATAATAGATTGAATAAAAATCTGGTATAGAAATACCATGGAATACTATGCAATTATAAAAAGGAAAAATATCATGTTTTGTGCAGCGACATGGATGGAGCTGGAAGCCATTATCCTCAGCAAACTAACGCAGTAACAGAAAACAAAATACCCCTTGTTCTCACTTACAAATGTGAGCTGAATAATGAGAACACATGGACACATGGTGAGGAACAACACACACAGGGACTTATCAGAGGATGGGAGGTGGGAGGAGGGAGAATATAAAGAACAGCTTTATACTGTTCTTCTTTGGATGGATGCTGGGCTGAATACCTAGGTAATGGAATAATCTGTGTAGCAAACTGCTGTGGCCCGTGTTTACCTATGTAACAAACCTACACATCCTGCACATATACTTAAAATAAAAGTTGGAAATTTAAAAAATGTATACAGAGCGAACTGTGAATATAAATAGCTTCAGAAAGTCTCACATATTCCACTTAAAACCTGTAGCAACACTGCAAAGCCAAAAATGGATATTTACCACACACAAAGACTTGCCGGGAACATTAACGTATCTGAGATGTCTGGGGATGGCTAGGAACAAAGAAGGGCAGAAGCTGTCAGTATCAGAGACAGAGTGGGTGTTACCAAGGTTCCCAGTGCTCTGTTCTTCAGAGGACACCAGCATTGCCCTTGAAGTAACTAAAAGCCATTGCCACTGCACACCTCCTAGAGAAAAAGCTGCTACAGTACCTGCTAGAAAGCCACTGCTGTACCACACTGGCTGGCACCACCAACACCCACAACCCTAAGCATCCTCATACTAGAGTCAAAGCTGTGCCATGTGTCCCCACACTCCAGTCCGAAGCTCTGTGTTTGCACCATGCATACCTGCACTCCAGGCACCAAAACCCCCACCACAGATGGCTAGCCCCACCGCAGGTCATGAAAGCATGGTCATTCTGCACATCTGTGCTCCAGAGTTCAGTTCCATCACTGCTCCATGAATGTTCAAATCTCAGACATCAGAGCCACCTCCACACTGAGCTCCACTGCACTGTAGACCCTGGACTTATTGTTACTCCATGCGTGCCTATGTTTTATTGTTTTATTTTTTCTGAGATGGAGATTCACTCTGTTGCCCAGACTAGAGGGCAGTGGTGCGATCTTGGCTCACTGCAAACTCCACCTCCCGGGTTCAACAGATTCTCATGCCTCAGCATCCTGAGTAGCTGGGATTATAGGTGTTCCCCACAACTCCCGGCTAATTTTTATGTATTTCTAGTAGATATGGGTTTTCACCATGTTGTCCAGGCTGGTCTCAAACTCCTGACCTCAGGTGATCTGCCTTCCTCAGACTCCCAAAGTATTGGATCTACAGGCATGAGCCACCATGCCCCACCTAGCCTATGTTTTAGACCCCAGCTCTTCAATGACTCCATATGCACCTGTACCATTGACAATGGAGCCATCTGCTATGGCAGGTGTGTGTCTGCACTAAACTCCCAAGAGAAGCAGTAACTGTGTGCTTGTTTGTGCTCCAGACCCTGTTTTTACATCCACTCTGTGGGTACCTACGCTTCACACTTTTTTTTTTTAACAAAATCTCACTCTGTCATCCAGGTTGAAGTGCAGTGGCATGATCTCAGCTCACTGCAACCTCCCCTTTGCAGGTTAAAGCAATTATCAGGCCTCAGTCTCCTGCTAGGATTACGGGCATGCACCACCACACCTGGCTAATTTTTGTATTTTTAGTAGAGACAGGGTTTCACCATGTTGGTCAGGCTGGCCTTGAACTACTGACCTCATGTGATCTGCTTGCCTTGGCCTCCCAAAGTGCTAGGATTACAACTGTGAGCCACAGCGCTGGGCCCTCACATTATTACCAAAGCAATGGCAAGGCCATCTGCACCTTGGACACTGATGCCACTGCCATTATTACATGCATGTGTAAGTTAACCACAGCCATTTTTTAGTCTTTTGTAGCCTGCCAATAGCTTTTTGTCTGACTCTGATGATTTCCTGAAACTACTTGCCATCAGCTACAGGCTATGGCAGTTCATCTTAAACAAAGAAGCATTATTGGCTGGGCATCATGGCACACACCTGTAATCCTAGAACTTTGGGAGGCAAGGCCAGACAGATCACCTGAGGTCAGGAGTTCAAGACCAACCTGGCCAACATGGTGAAACCCCATCTCTATGAAAATTACAAAAAGTAGTCAGTGTGGTGGTGCACGCCTGTAATCCCAGCTACTTGGGAGGCTGAGGCAGGAGAATTGCATGAGCCCAGGAGGGAGAGGTTGCAGTGAGCTGAGATTGTGTCTCTGCACTCCAACCTGGGTGACAGAGTTAGATAACATTTCAAAAATCAAGCAAAGCTAAAAACAAACAAAAAACACAAAGAAGCACTATCTCAGAGCTCAATTGAAAAGAATTACACCAGGTACTCTGGGGTACCAGCTTCTAATAGCATCACCTAAATAAATTTCAAACTCTACAAGTAAACTGAGTCACAAATTCTAGAAATCTAGTTAAGAAGCAGATGCATTCTGGAGAGTACTAAATTCAAGATAGAGCTGAACAAGAATTAATTTCACAGAAATAAGTGTGCTGATGAGGAATGATTGTTTGGACTATTGCTGATGGTCTAATGCTCTACTTTTTGAAGTCTTTTTGTAATTATTAATAGGGATTTTATCAGCTTATTTTGGTGGCTATTTCCAGTTTTTAAAAATGTTAAGGTAATCTCTTCCACCTTCCCAATCCTAATACTTGTAGATTTAATAGTGTTGAACCAATGCTTTCTCATGTCTCAATTCTTTGTACATGCATTCTTTTCAGAGGTATTAAAGAAACAAAAACCATTCAAAAAAAAAAAGAAAGATTTGAAATTGAGAAGTGTGATTCCTCTAACTTTGTCATTCTTTACAAGCTTTTGGCTGTTTGGAGCCCTTATAATTCCATATGAGTGTAGGCATTGTCTTACTTATTTCTGCATAAAAGGCTGTTGGGATAACAATTGGAATTATGTTGAATGGATAGATGACTGAGTAATATTGACATCTTAACAATACTGAGTCTTTATACTCAAGATATAATGTCTTTCTATTTAGCCATTCTTTAATTTGTTTTAGCCACATTGTGTTCTTTTTAGTGTTTAAGCCATTCACCTCAGATTTATCCTATTTATTTTATTTATTTTGAGATGGAGTCTCACTCAGTCACTCAGGCTGGAGTGCAATTGGCTCAATCTTGGCTCACTGCAACCTCTGCCTCCCAGGTTCAAGTGATTCTTCCACCTCAGCCTCTAAAGTAGCTGGACTACAATGGCATGCCACCATGCCCAGCTAAGTTTTGTATTTTTGTTGGAGATGGGGTTTCACTATGTTGGCCAGGATGGTTTTGAACTTCTGGCTTCAGGTGATCTTCCCACCTTGGCCTCCCAAAGTGCTGGGATTAAAGGTGTAAGCCAAGTATTTTGCTTTATTTTGCTTTTTAGATGGTATTGTAAATGGAAATACTTTTTTAACTTTTTTGATTATTTAATTGTATAGAAACAACTGATTTTTGTGCATATGTTAATCTTGCATCCTGCAACTTTGCTGAATTCATTTATTTAGCTCTAGTAGCCTTTTTCATGGATTCTTTTGGATCTGCTGTCTATTTGAGATCTGTATTCTCATCTGCAAATAGATATAGTTTGACTACTTTCTCTCCAATTTTGATATTTTTATTTTTTTAAAATTGTCTAATTGTTCTTTTTGAAATGTCTAGTAGAATATTCAACAGCAGTAGTAAAACAGAGCATTAAAAACCGTCCAACAAAGTCAAGTCCACAAAAAGATGGCTTCACTGGTGAATTCTACCAAACATTTCAAAAAGAATTAACAGCAATCCTTCTCACACTTTTACAAAAGGGAAAGAGGATGGAACAATTCCTAACTCATTCTATGGGCCAGTATTATCCAAATAGTAAAGCCAGACAAAAGCATCATAACAGGCTGGGCAGGGTGTTTCACTCCTGTAATTTCAGCACTTTGGAAGGCTGAGGTGAGAGGATTGCTTGAGCCAGGGAGTTTGGTCAGTCTTGGCAACATGGTGAGATGCATCTCTACAAA
>NW_016107938.1:734919-746741 GCF_001604975.1 Cebus imitator
AAAGTCCTTCTTTCCAGGAAACTTTTCCTAACCCCTGTAATCCATACTTAGTTTTCTATCATGTTTTTTTTTTTCTCAGACAGAAATTCTCAAACGTTTCAAAAATTATTTTCTACAAATCATTTCTACACTGCTGGAGTGCAGTGATGTGATCTCAGCTCACACCCTCCACCTCCTGGGTCCAAGCAATTCTCCTACCTCAGCATCCCAAGTATCTGGGATTACAGGCGTGGACCACCAGGCCCTAATTATATATTTTTAATAGAATCAGGGTTTTGCCATGTTGGCCAGGCTGGTCTCAAACTCCAGACCTCAGGTAACTCACCCGCCTAAGTTTCCCAAGTTGCTGGGATTACAGGCATGATCCACCACGCCCACCTGGTCTTCTTTCTTCCTAGTGCAATGAAACTTGATTTGTTCTGCTGAGCCACTCCCAAGGTCCACAGAGCTGTACCTGTGTGTGTGTATGCTGCACAGTGTGGAAAAGGAAGGTGCCCACAGTGTATGCCTCCAAGGTGGAAAAGGCAGGGTGCTACTTTACACATCACACACACACCACTGATGATTCACATTTTGCCAATGCAACTCACAACCATACACCCCCATGCTCACTTGCTTAGTCCACATGCCCCCTCCACACATACCATATACACCATAATCACATGTCAACCCTGACACACACACACACACATGCATGTGCACGTGTGCACACACAAACTCACCATGGAGTGGTGCACACAGTGTTGTGCACACACAACACACAACACACAGCCACTCACACCACCCAACATACACATGAAAACAAAGAAATCACACATCACTGTGGGCATGGGTTGCCTCAATACACTAACCAATCACACTCACCATCCCCCAAATATAGACAGACAGAAACACACACATACACGTACACGGAGGGCACATATTTGTCACACACAGACCACTAGTGACACACACAACGCATCCACCCCGCTGATGGCAGATGCCCCAACACACTCACACACACACATAAGGAGTGGGCTCTGGGCATTTCCTCAGGCTCAGCATCTCCAAACCCACAAAAGGGTGTTTTGCATTCTATGTCTTCCAACCCAGGTTCTGTCCTGGACAGAGCTCCTCAGGCCATTTTAGCCCGTCTGACCTCCAAACCCCAAATTCTGGCCTGAGCCATGTCCCACTACACTCAGGCAACTGGATTGTGCTGCACTCACGAAGTCAGTCTAGGAATTAAATTACCAGACGGTAGTCTGTTTTGCTGAGTAGGAGATTCAAGGTTGCCAGAACTAAAACTTTTCCTCACAATAGAGAGCGATGCTCTCCTTCTCCACCCTCTTCCCTAGCAGTGAGCAATGAATGGTTCATCAAAACAGAAGCTAAGGGGCAGGCATGATGATTCATGCCTATAATCCCAGCACTATAGGAGGCCAAGACAGGAGGATGACTTGAGGCCAGGAGTTTGACACCAGCCTAGGCAAAATAACAAAACTGTTCCCTACAAAAATAAAAACTAAAAATTAGCTGGACATGGTGATGCACACATGTAATCCTAGCTACTTGGGAACTTGGGAGGCTGAGGTGGATCTTAGAGACCAGAAGTGAGAGGCTGCAGTGAGTTATGATTGCATCACTCCATTCCAGCCTGGGCGACAGAGCAAGACCCTATCTTCAAACCAACCAACCAACCAATAGATGAAGCAATGGTCACATGTATGCAGATGTATGGAATAATAGTCTTTAATTTTTTTTTTTTTTTTGAGATGGAGTCTCACTCTATCCCCCAGGCTGTAGTGCAGTGGCATGATCGTGGCTCACTGCAACCTCTGCCTTCTGGGTTCAAGTGATTCTCCTGCCTCAGCCCCCTGAGCAGCTGGGATTACAGGTGCCCACCACCATGCCTGGCTAATTTTTGTATTTTTAGTAGAGATGGAGTTTTACCATGTTGGACAGGCTGGTCTTGAACACTTGACATCTGATAATTCCACTGCCTCAGCTTCCCAAAGTGCTGAGATTATAGGTGTGAGCCACTGTGCCCAGCCAAATAATGTCTTTCTTTCTTGATGTAAGAAAAACTCTAAAACTTCAGTTTCACCAAAGCTGCACAGAGCTCAGCCTCTGCCTGGATCATTGGTCTTGGCTGATGGTTCAACTCTGTCACCTCGTAAGTGTGCACCTCTTGGCTTTGCACATAGCCCTGCAAGGCACACAGGTGTCCTACAAATAGGAAAGTAGGGACTTCAGAGTTGATAGACCCTGAAGAGGCCTCTCTCTGACTCTGTGTGACCTCTCTGAGTGATATGGTAGACTCTTTCCTCATCGTTTTAATGTATATTTCAACACGGTCGTTTAAGCTTGCTGGAGCTGCAGGCTTGAAAGCCTTATCTTAGAAGCCCGCTGGTGGGTTTCAGGATAAAAATGTGTAGTCTACTGAGGGCTCAGAGAGAGTAACAAGATTGGGGAGAGCCCGTACAAGAGGCCAGACACCCAGGCTGAGCACTGATCCCACACCTTTTCAGCTGGGTGGGAAGCTAGAAGCTGGGCTTTAATGGAGCCTCTGTTTCTTCAATTCTAAAATGGGAATAAAATCCTACTCTCCTAGGTATTGATATTGAGCCTTGAGTGAGATGACAAATTGAAAACACCTTGTGGGCTATACTGTATAGTACAAATGTGAGACTTGATTATCAAAATTCCAACCTGGGCCAGGCATGGTGGCTCACGGCTGTGATCCCAGCCTTCTGGGTGGCTGAGGTGGGAGGATTGCTTGAGACCAGGAGTTTGAGTCCAGGCTGTGTAACATAGCGAGACCCCATCTCTCTTAAAATTAGAAAAAAATTATCTGCATGTGGTGGTGGACACACATGGTCCCAGCTACTCTGGAGGCTGATGTGGGAGAATGGCTTGAACCTTGAGAAGGTCGAGGCTGTAGGGAGTTATGATCAGACCACTGCACTTCTGCCTGTGTAACAGAGCAAGACCCTGTCTCAAACAAAAACAAAAAATCCCAACCCATATCCTAACATCTTGCATAGGGTTGCCAGATAATATACAGACGGTGTCATTTTTTAGTGCAAGGTATATCCCAAGTATTTCATGGTATAGTATAAGTATATCCCAAATACTTTATGAGATATACTTACATTAATAAAATTTGTTAATTTGAAAATCAAATTTAACTGAGTGTCCTCTATTTTATTTTATTTATTTATTTAAATTTAATTTTTGAAGTAACACTGAGAGAACAGGAAACATTTTTTTTAAGAGACAGGGTCTTGCTCTGTTGCCCAGGCTTGAGTATAGTGGCAGAACCATAGATCATTGCAGTGTTGAACTCTGGATCTCAAGTGATCCTCCCAACTCAGCCTCCCCAGTAGCCAAGACTATAGGTGCATGCCACCAAGGCTGGCTGATTTTTGTTTTTCTATTTGCTTCATCTGACAACTTTATCCCCATAGGAATCCCAAGGAATTCACGTTTATCTCACCACATCCTCAGGCGATTGGGAGAAGAGAGGTGTATTTATATCTCATTGTCTCTACATCAGGTGAGAAGAAATTCCTAGGTTGTGAGGGCTTATTAGGTCACCCAGAGAGGAAGGCTAGAGGGCTGGGCCCCATCCCACCCCACTGCAGCCCCTCCACACCAGCCTGTTGAAAGGAGCATTGAGAAGGGGGCTAAAGACAGCCTCTCTCCTCTAGCTAACTATTAAAAACTACTTTCCCTGACCAAGCGCAGTGGCTCATGCCTGTAATCCCAGCACTTTGGGAGGTTAGGGTGGGAGGATCACTTGAGCTCAGGAGTTTGAGACCAGCCTGGACAACATGGTGAAACCCCAACTCTGCTAAAAAAAATACAAAACTTAATCAGGTGTGGTGGTGCACACCTGTAGTCTCAGCTAGTTGGGAAACTGAGGCAGGAGAATCGCTTGAATCCAGAAGGCGGAGATTGCAGTGAGTGGGGATCACACCACTGCATTCCAGACTGGGCCACAGACTCAAAATAAATAAATAAATAAATAAATAAATAAATAAATAAACAGGCTGGTGCGGTGACTCAGGCCTATAATCCCAGCAATTTGGGAGGCTAAGTTGGGCAGATCACAAGGTCAGGAGATCGAGGCCATGCTGGCCAACATGGTGAAAACTTGTGCTACTAAAAATACAAAAATTAGCTCTGTATGGTGGTGTATGCCTGCAATTCCAGCTACTTGGGAGACTGAGGCAAGAGAATCACTTGAATGCAGGAGATGGAAGTTGCAGTGAGCCAATATCGCACCACTGCACTCCAGCCTGGTGATTGTGCAAGACCTCATCTCAAAAACAACAATATAACTACTTTTCCTGATATGCAGGTTGAAGCATTTAGAGGAAGGTATCAGCAGTTTACTTTAAAATGCAATGTACAAACTAAGATGGATTTATGACTGGATAGAGAGAGGATACATAGATGAATGGCTTTGGGATAAAAGATAATAAAATGTTAGTGTGGAATCTAGGAAGAGGTATATATTTGTTCATTGTAACATTATTTCAACTCTACTCCACACTGGGAAATTTGCACAATAAAATGCTTGAAAAAATTTCCACTAATAAAAAAATATATCTACTCATAGAAAAATTGGAGAATACAGAGGAGTGAGCTCCAAATCTACAATAATCCCACAACTCAGCAATATTTTCTAACTTCCTTCTTGTTGTCCAGGCTGGTCTCGAACTCCTGGCCTCAAGTCATCTGCCCACGTGGACCTCCCAAAGTGGTGGGGTTCTAGGCATGAGCCACCATGCCCAGTTGAGACCCATAGCTTTCTAAAAGGCTCTGAGGGTGCTTTCAGTGATGACCCTTTGCAGAAACTGGAGGAAGAGCTGGAGGTGATTGGGGTGGGCAGAGCTCTGTGTTGGACTTTGCTGCAGAGCCAAGCCTCCCTCCTTGTCTAGCCCTGGCACTTTGAGTAGGTTCTCTCTGGAGGATCCCTGCCCCGGAAGCCCCTCTCACCTTCTCAGGTTAGAGGCAGCTTCCCCAGTCTCCCTGTGGGCAGGGGCTGTTCTCACTTGTTTTGGAGGCCAGCTCTGCTCGGGGCCTGAAATACAGTAGGTGCCTAATAAATATTTGCAATGTTGAACTCTGTGCCTAGTAGCTCCTAGCCATTCACCAGACAGTCTTGGCCTCCAGAGACTGGGCTTTGGGGGAGGTGGCCTAATCCAGGGGACGTTGTGTGAGGCGTCATTGGGGGGTGCAGGGACGAATAGGGGGTCACTGTGGCCCAGCCTCCAGGGCCCTCGCCACTGACTTTGCAGAAGGCACCTCCACTGTGGTTCTTCACCCTGGGCTGGAGCCAGAGCTGTGTGCACTGGGAGGAGAAGGAGGAGGAGAGAGGAGGAGGCATCTGTGTCCATCACCTGAGCTGCACCAGTCAGGGAGGATAACAATTATTGGGAGAGGTTTAAAAAAATCATTATCAAATAATTACAGCTTGCAAAAGTTGGGAGGCAGGACGGAAAACGCTGGCTGGATGCTCTGGGGACACTGCCTGCTGCTCCCGAGGTCCCATGTTAGCCAGAAATGGAAGGACACACATTTGCAATGCATTTGTGCGAGGTTCACCTTGGAGACTGCGCTGCTGGGTGCAGGCTGCGAGATCACGCAGAAGGAAAAACTCTTTAAGAGGGGTTTCTCCTTGGGGGACCCTGCCTGGCTGTCATGGCAGGGAAAAGCACCTCCTGCCAGGCGTGCACATGGAGCTGGGGTGCTGCGATGGGGTGGGGGGCGCTTCTCTGAGACTCAGTTTCCCAATCTGGACAATGTACAGATTCGTGGCTGGACTTGCAGGACCTTTTCAGTGGGGATATTCTTTTTTTATTTTGTTTTGTTAAATTGAGTCTCACTCTTGTCACCCCAGCTGGAGTGCAGTGGCACGATCTCGGCTCACTGCAACCTCCGCCTCCTAGGTTCAAGCAATTCTCCCACCTCAGCCTCCCATGTAGCTGGGATTACAGACTCCCACCACCATTCCTGGCTAATTTTGGTATTTTTATTAGAGTGCTTTCACTTTATTGGCCAGCCAGTCTTGAACTCCTGACCTCAAGTAATCTTCCTGCCTTGGCCTCCCAAAGTGCTGGAATAACAAGCTGAGCAACTGCCCTTGGCCTCCAGTGGGGATATTTTAAGACTTTTTATTTCTGGCACCAGGTCCTGATGCAGGTGGAGGTACCAGCCCTTAGGCTACCAGGACTTTTTATTGCACTCCCAGCCCTGTTTACATTCTAGGGTGCTGCTGGTGAGTGTTGGTTTTCTAAGGAAGGCCAGATCCACTTTTCACTTCCCAGCGCTCTGCCAACAAGTGCAAGAGTTTATTCCTTCTCAGGTGCAGAGTAGACCCCAACCCCCTTCTCAGGGGCAGTTCCATCTATTCTTCCCTCTTGGGTAGTCAACGTGCTCCTCTCACAGCGCACAGACATCCCTGTCTCCCTTAAACCCCATTGCTGTGATCACCCATCAAACCACCCATCCACCTTCCCCTGAGAATTTCCTTCTCAGAGTGGTCACTATGTAGTCTAGCATCCACATCTTCCTCCCTGCAGTTACTTATGGGGTTTCTCACTGTTCTTGCTTACCATGAAATAGAAAGTTCTGGAAAGAACTGTTGGAAAGGTGAAGCACAGTCTTTTTGCACAAGTTATGGGTTGAGTGCTATATAAGTGGTTCACACCTACTGAGTCATCACTGTATTCCAAGCACTGTTCTAATGTTATATTTATTATTTATTTATTTAATTAATTTTTAAAAATGGCATTTTAGGTTTTGGGGCACCTGTGAAGAACATGCAAGATTGTTGCATAGGTACACACATGGCAGTGTGATTTGCTGCCTTCCTCCCCATCACCTATATCTGGCATTTCTCCTCATGCTATCTCTCTCCAATTCCCCACCACTCACTGTCCCTCTCCCATTTCCCCCAGACAGACCCCAGTGTGTGATGCTTCCCTCCCTGTGTCCATATGTTCACATTGTTCAACACCCGTCTATGAGTGAGAACATGTGGTGTTTGATCTTCCGCTCTTCTGTCAGTTTGCTGAAAATGATGGTTTCCATGTTTATCCATGTCCCTACAAAGGACACAAACTCATCGTTTTTGATGGCTGCATAATATTCCATGGTGAATATATGCCACATTTTCCTTATCCAGTCTATCATTGATGGACATTTGGGTTGGTTCCAGGTCTTTGATATTGTAAACAGTGCTGCAGTGAACATTCGTGTGCATGTGTCCTTATAGTAGAACGATTTATAATCCTTTGGATATATACGCAGTAATGGGATTGCTGGGTCAAATGGAATTTCTATTTCAAGGTCCTTGAGGAATAGCCACACTGTCTTCCACAATGGTTGAACTAATTTACACTCCCACCAACAGTGTAAAAGTGTTCCTATTTCTCCACATCCTCTCCAGCATCTGTTGTCTCCAGATTTTTTAATGACTGCCTTTCTAACTGGCGTGAGGTGGTATCTTAATGTAGTTTTGATTTGCATTTCTCTGATGACCAGTGATGATGAGCATTTTTTCATATGTTTGTTGGCCTCACGTATGTCTTCTTTTGTAAAGTGTCTGTTCATATCCTTTGCCCACTTTTGAATGGGCTTGTTAGTTTTTTTTCTTGTAAATCTGTTTTAGTTCTTTGTAAATTCTGGATATCAGCCCTTTGTCAGATGGGTAAACTGCAAAAATTTTTTCCCATTCTGTTGGTTGCCGATGCACTCTAATGACTGTTTCTTTTGCCGTGCAGAAGCTGTGGAGTTTGATTAGGTCCCATTCGTCTGTTTTGGCTTTTGCTGTCAATGCTTTTGGTGTTTTAGTCATGAAGTCCTTGCCTACACTTATGTCCTGAATGGTTTTGCTTAGATTTTCTTCTAGGCTTTTTATGGAGTTAGGTCTTATGTTTAAGTCTTTAATCCATCTGAAGATAATTTTAGTGTAAGGTGTCAGGAAGGGGTCCAGTTTCTGCTTTCTTCTCATGGCTAGCCAGTTTTCCCAACACCATTTATTAAACAGGGAATCCTTTCCCCATTGCTTGTTTTTGTCTGGTTTGTGAAAGATCAGGTGGTTGTAGATATGTTTTGTTGCCTCCGAGACCTCTGTTCTGTTCCGTTGGTCTATATCTCTGTTTTGGTACCAGTACCATACTGTTTTGATTACTGTAGCCTTGTAGTATAGTTTGAGGTCCGGTAGTGTGATGCCTCCCGCTTTGTTCTTTTTGCTTAGAATGTTCTTTTTGGTTATGCGGGCTCTCTTTTGGTTCCATATGAAGTTTAAGGTGGTTTTTTCCAGTTATGTGAAGAAGGTCATTGGTAGCGTGATGGGGATAGCATTGAATCTGTAAATTACTTTGGGCAGTATGGCCATTTTCACGATATTGATTCTTCCTAACCATGAACATGGAATGTTTCTCCACCTGTTTGTGTCCCCTCTTATTTCACTGAGCAGTGGCTTGTAGTTCTCCTTGAAGAGGTCCTTTACGTTCCTTGTTAGTTGTATTCCTAGGTATTTTATTCTCTTTGTGGCAATTGTGAATGGAAGTTTGTTCTTGATTTGGCTCTCTTTAAGTCTGTTATTGGTGTATAGGAATGCATGTGATTTTTGTACATTGATTTTGTATCCTGAGACTTTGCTGAGGTTGTTTATCAGTTTCAGGAGATTTTGGGCTGAGACGATGGAGTCTTCTAGATATACAATCATGTCGTCTGCAAATAGAGACAATTTGGCTTCCTCCTTTCCTATTTGAATGCACTTTCTTTCTTTTTCTTGCCTGATTCCTCTGGCTAGAACTTCCAATACTATATTGAATAGGAATGGTAAGAGAGGGCATCCTTGTCTAGTGCCAGATTTCAAAGGGAATGCTTCCAATTTTTGCCCATTCAGTATGATTTTGGTTGTTGGTTTGTCATAAATAACTTTTATTGTTTTGAGATACTTTTCATCAATACCTAGTTTATTGATGGCTTTAGCATAAAGGTCTGCTGAATTTTGTCAAAGGCCTTCTCTGCATCAATTGAGATAATCATGTGTTTTTTGTCTTTGGTTCTGTTTATGTGGTGAATTACGTTTATAGACTTGCATATGTTGACCCAGCCTTGCATCCCCGAGATGAAGCCTAACTGATCATGGTGGATAAACTTTTTGATGTGCTGTTGCAATCAGTTTGCCAGTATTTTATTGAAGATTTTTGCATCTATGTTCATTATGGATATTGTCCTGAAGTTTTCTTTTTTGCTGAGTCTCTGCCAGGTTTTGGTATCAGGATGATGTTGGTCTCATAAAATAATTTGGGAAGGATTCCTTCTTTTGGATTGTTTGGCATAGTTTCAGAAAGAATGGTGTCAGCCCCTTTGTACATGTCTTGTAGAATTCACTGTAAACCCATCAGGACTTCAGCTTTTCTTGGGTGCTAGTTTCTTAATTGCTGCCTCAACTTCAGACATTTTTATTTGTCTATTCAGGGTTTTGACTTCTTCCTGGTTTAGGCTTGGGAGGAGGCAAGTGTCCAGGAATGTATCCATTTCTTCCAGGTTTACTAGTTTATGTGCATAGAGTTGTTGGTTATAATCTCTAACGATGGTTTGAGTTTCTGTGGAATCTGTGGTGTTGTCCCCTTTATCATTTTTTATTGCATCTCTTTGGTTATTCTCTCTTTTCTTTTTTGTTAATCTGGCTAGTGGTCTGTCTATTTTGTTGATCTTTTCAAAAAAGCAGCTCCTGGATTTATTGATTTTTTGAAGGTTTTTTGTGTGTCTCTATCTCCTTCAGCTCTGCTCTGAACTTAGTTATTTCTTGTCTTCTGCTAGGTTTTGAGGTTTTTTGATCTTGCTCCTCTAGCTGTTTCAATATTGATGCTAGAGTTTCAGTCTGGCCCCTCTGCTGTAGGTCTAATCCAGGCCCTGCTTGCCGGGGGATCACCTGTAGCAGCTGCAGAACAGCAAGGGTTGCTTCCAGTTTCCTCTTCTGCTATCTTTGTCCCAGAAGAATGCCTGCCAAATGTGAGTCTGTTCTCTCCTTTATGATATGACTCTTTGGTTATATGGGGGTCAGGGAGCTGCTTAAGGAGACAGTCTGGAGAGATCGATCCAAGGTGGCCGTTTGGGAACAGCTCAGGATTGCAGCTCCCAGTGAAAGCACAGAGGGTGAGTGGACGCTGCATTTTTATTGCCCACAGACTAGGAAATTCCCAGGTGGAGGAGCTCCACAGGTCACCAGCATGGCTCTTTCAGCTAGCGCGGCTGTACCGGCTGGTGCCACTGCTTTGCCCCACGCGGCTGCTTTGTCGATGCCCTGGAGCAGCGGTTCTCTGTGCAAAATACACTGGTTCGGGTGCACTTTTGGCTGGCGATTGGAGGCACAGGAAGTCGCCCATTTGTCTGTTTAAAAAGGGGACTGAGCAGAGAACCAGGACAGTAGATTCCAGGGCAGAAAAAAGCAACACGAATCTCAGTGCAGCTGTTTAAGCCAGTGCAGTTAGTCGCCGCAGGGGAAAACAAACAGACCCTGGCGCCTCTTCAAGAGGCGATTGGAACACCAACTTAAAAAAAAAAAGTCTCTGAGGCAGGGAGCCAGGCGATCAGGCTCAACTGGTCCCACCCCCACAAAAAACAGCAAGCAGAAACTCTCTGGATTGAGTTTCACAGCAAGGGCAGCTGAACCTGGGATGGTCCAGCTCTGTGGGGGAGGGGCATCTGCCGTTACCAAGGCAGCCCACCACTACAGAGTTAGTCAGCCAATGCTGAGGCAGTCCACCATTACCAAGGCAACCCGTCACTACAGAGAGACTCTGCCTTAAAAGATGCGGGCCACCCTTGCCGAGGCAGTTCTAACTACACCCATATAAACAGGGCTGCAGGGAAGTTCACTCGGCAGCTGGTCAGAGCTCACAGCAGCTCAGTAAAGCCTCTAAAGGGAGACAGTGACTAGGCTGCCACCTTGCTTGGCAGGGCAGCTCTGAAGGAAAAAAAAAAGAAAAAAGAAGACAGCAGCATAATGGAAACTTATATATAAAGTCCTAAATCCCTGAGACAGAGCACCTGGGAACAAAAAGCGTTTTATGAGTTCTGCTGGAGCAGACCTAAACGTACTTGCCCAGCAGCTCTGAATGAAAATTGGAGCTCACAACTCAACATTTGAGCTCCTATAAAGAAGAGATGTCTCCTCAAGCAGCTCCCTGACCCCTGTATATCCAAAGAGCCACCTCATAAAGGAGAGATCAGACTGACACCTGGCGGGTAACCTTCTGGGACAAAGATAGCAGAAGAAGAAAACTGGTAACAACCCTTACTGTTCTGCAGCTGCTGCAGGTGATCCCCAGGCAAGCAGGGCGTGGAGTGGACTTCAGCAGTCCTACAGCAGAGGGGCCAGATTGTCAGAAGAAAACCAAGAAACAGAAATAACCTCATCATCAACAAACAGAACGTCCACTCAGAAACCCAATCTGAAAGCCAGCAACAACAAAGATGACAGGTGGATAAATCCATAAAGATGGGAAGAAACCAGTGCAACAAGGATGAAAACACCCGAAACCAGAACACCTCTCCTCCTACAAGGGATCACAATTCCTCACAAGCAAGGGAACAAGGCTGCATGGAGAATGAGTGTGATGAAATGACAGAATCAGACTTCAGAAGGTGGGTAGTAAGAAACTTCTGTGAACTAAAAGAACATGTTCGAACCCAATGCAAGGAAACTAAGAACCTTGAAAAAAGATTTGATGAAATGCTAACGAGAATGGACAAAATAGAAAAGAATATAAGTGAATTGATGGAGCTGAAAAACGCAACACGAGAAATTC
>NW_016107938.1:747715-749878 GCF_001604975.1 Cebus imitator
TGTGCAAAAATCACATGCATTCCTATACACCAATAACAGACTTAAAGAGAGCCAAATCAAGAACAAACTTCCATTCACAATTGCCACAAAGAGAATAAAATACCTAGGAATACAGCTAACAAGGAATGTAAAAGACCTCTTCAAGGAGAACAGCATGGTACTGGTACCAAACAGAGATATAGACCAATGGAGCAGAATAGAGCATTCGGAGGCAACACAACATAGCTACAACCATCTGATCTTTGACAAACCAGACAAAAACAAGCAATGGGGAAAGGATTTCCTGTTTAATATATGGTGTTATGAAAACTGGCTAGCCACGTGCAGAAAGCAGAAACTGGAACCCTTCCTGACACCATGCAGTAGAATTAACTCCAGATGGATTAAAGACTTAAACATAAGACCTAACACCATAAAAACCCTCAAAGAAAATCTAGGCAAAACCATTCAGGACATAAGTGTAGGCAAGGACTTCATGACCAAAACATCAAAAGCATTGACAACAAAAGCCAAAATAGATGAATGGGACCTAATCAAACTCCACAGTTTCTGCACAGCAAAAGAAACAGTCATTAGGGTGAATCGGCAACCAACAGAATGGGAAAAAAATCTTTGCAGTCTATCCATCTGACAAAGGGCTGATATCCAGAATTTACAAAGAACTAAAACAGATGTACAAGAAAAAAACTAACAAGCCCATTCAAAAGTGGACTAAGGATATGAACAGATATTTTACAAAGGAAGACATACATGAGGCCAAAACACATATTAAAAAATGCTCATCACCACTGGTCATCAGAGAAATGCAAATCAAAACTACATTGAGATACCACCTCACGCCAGTTAGAATGGCGATCATTAAAAAATCTGGAGATAACAGATGCAGGAGAGGATGTGGAGAAATAGGAACACTTTTACACTGTTGGGAGTGTAAATTAGTTCCACTATTGTGGAAGACAGTGCGGCTATTCCTCAAGGACCTTGAAATAGAAATTCCATTTGACCCAGCAATCCCATTACTAGGTATATATCCAAAGGATAATACATCGTTCTACTATAAGGACACATGCACACGAATGTTCATTGCAGCACTGTTTACAATAGCAAAGACCTGGAACCAACCCAAATGCCCATCGATGATAGACTAGACAGGCAAAATGTGGCAGATATACACCATGGAACATTATGCAGCCATCAAAAACGATGAGTTTGTGTCCTTTGTAGGGACATGGATGAACCTGGAAACCATCATTCCAGCAAAGTGACAGAAGAGCAGATCAAACACCACATGTTCTCACTCACAGGCGGGTGTGGAACAATGAGAACACGTGGACACAGGGAGGGGAGCACTATACACTGGGGTCAGTTGAGGGTAAATAGGGGAGGGATGGTGGGGGCTGGGGAGTTGGGGAGATATAGCAAGGAGCGAGATGCCAGAGGTAGGTGATGGGGAGGAAGGCAGCAAATCACACTGCCACGTGTGTACCTATGCAACAATCTTGCATGTTCTTCACATGTACCCCAAAACCTAAAATGCAATAAAATAAATAAATGGAGAAAAAAAAGTGGGGGACAGCCTGTCCTTTATTGGAGCTGACGTCCTGAACTATGAGCTCCGTTGTTCATTCAGAGTTGCTGGGCAGGTACATTTAGGTCTGCTGCAGCAGAATTCATAAACTCCCCGCTTTCTTTTATTCCCCAGATGCTTTGTTCCAGGGAGTTAGGGTTTTATTTATGAGTTTCCATTGTGCTGCTGCCTTTTTTTTTTTTTCTCTTTCGGTGCTGCTCTGCCCAGTGAGGATGCAGCCTAATCACTGTCTGCCTGCAGAGGCTTTGCTGAGCTGCTGTAGGCTCTGCCCAGGTGTCATGTGATCTTCCCTGCAGTCCCGTTCATGTGGGTGTAGTTAGAACTGCCTTGGCAATGGTGGCCTGCCTCTGTTATGGTGCACTCTCTCTTTAGTGGCAGGTTGCCTGGGCAACAGCGGGTGGCCTCAGCAATAGCGGGCTGCCTCAGCGATGGTCAGACTGCCTCTGTAGTGGTAGAGTGTCTCAGTAATGGCGGGTGCCCCTCCCCCACAAAGCCAGACCGTCCCGGGTTCAGCTGTGCTTCCTGTGAAACTCTCAGCCCAGAGCATTTTCAATTACAGTTTTTTTTTTTTTTTT
>NW_016107938.1:754108-763566 GCF_001604975.1 Cebus imitator
GGGCTCCAATCGCCAGCTAAAAGGGCACCCCGACCAGTGTCTTTTGTATGGAGAACCACTGTGCCAGGGCACGGGCAAAGCAGCCGCGTGGGCTGAAACAGCCACGCTGGCTGAAACAGCCATGCTGGGCGAAACCGTGGGGCTCCTTTGCCTGGGAATCTCCTGGTCTGTGGGCAATAAAAATCCGTCTGGAAATGCGGCGTCCACTCACCCTCTGCACTTTCACTGAGAGCTGCAATCCTGAGCTGTTCCTAGTCGACCATCTTCCCCCGATCCCTGATCTTTGCTGCTTTAATGTCTATTTTATCAGAGACGAGAATTGCAACTACTGCTCTATTTTGCTCTCCATTTGCTTTGTAAACCCATGCCTTTATTTTGAGCCTTTTTGTATCCTTGCATGTGAGATGGGTTTCCTGGATACAGCAAACTGAGAGGTTTTGGCTTTTTATCCAATTTCCCTGTCTGTGTCTTTTGATTTGGGCATTTTGCTCATTTACATTTAGGGTTAATATTGTTACATGTGAATTTGATACTGCCATTTTGATGCTAGCTGGCTGTTTTGCCTGTTAATTGATGAAGTTTCTTCATTGTGTTGATTACCTTTACCATCGGGTATGTTTTTGGCATGGCTGGTACTGGTTGTTCCTTTCGATGTTTAGTGCCTCTTTCAGGAGCTCTTGTAAAGCAGGCCTGGTGGTGATGAAATCTCTGAGCACTTGCTTGTTCCTAAAGGATTTTATTTCTCCTTCACTTATGAAGCTTACTTTAGCGGGATAGGAGATTCTGGGTTGAAAATTCTTTTCTTTAAGGATGTTGAATATTGGCCCCCACTCTCTTCTGGCTTGTAGGGTTTCTGCTGAGAGATCTGCTGTGAATCTGATGGGCTTCCCTTTGTGGGTAACCTGACCTTTCTCTCTGTCTGCCCTTAGCATTTTCTCCTTCATTTCCACCCTGGTGAATCTGACAATTATGTGCCTTAGTGTTGCTCTTCTTGAGGAATATTTTTGTGGTGTTCTCTGTATTTCCTGGACTTGAACATTGGCTTGCCTTTCAAGTTGGGGAAGTTTCCCTGGATAATATCCTGAAGAGTATTTTCCAGCTTGGATTCATTCTCTGTGTCACATTCAGGTACACGTATCAAAGGCATATTAGGTCTTTTCACATAGTCCCATATTTCTTGGAGACTTTGTTCATTCCTTTTTACCCTTTTTTCTCTAATCTTGCCTTCTCGTTTTGTTTCATTGAGTTGATCTTCGACCTCTGATATTCTTTNAAGTTCTCATGTTGTGTTTTTCAGCTCCATCAATTCACTTATATTCCTAAGTTGTTTATTCTCGTTAGCATTTCATCAAATCTTTTTTCAAGGTTCTTAATTTCTTTGCATTGGGTTACAACATGTTCATTTAGCTCAGTGAAGCTTCTTATTAGCCACCTTCTGAAGCCTGATTCTGTCAACTCATCGCACTCCTTCTCCTCACCACTTCCCTTGCTGGTGAGGAGTTGTGATTTCTTGCTGGTGAGGAGTTGTGATTTCTTGCGGGTGAGGAGTTGTGATCCCTTGCTGGTGAGGTGTTGTAATCCCTTGTGGGAGGAGAATTGTTCTGGTTTCAGGTGTTTTCATTCTTTTTGCACTGGTTTCTTCCCATATTTGTGGATTTGTCCACCTGTCATCTTTGTAGTTGTTGACTTTCAGATTATGTCTCTGATTGTACATCCAGTTTGTTGATGAAGTGGTTTCTTTCTGTTTCTTAGTTTTCCTTCTAACATTTAGGCCCCTCTGCTGTAGGACTGCTGAGGTCCACTCAGGCCCTGTTTGCCTGGGGATCACCTGCAACTGCTGCAGAACAGTAAGGGTTGCTGCCAGTTTCTTCTTCTATCTTTGTGCCAGAAGGATAACTGTCAGATGTCATCCTGAGCTCTCCTTTATGAGGTGACTCTTTGGATATATGGTGGTCAGGGAGCTGCTTGAGGAGACAGTCTGTCCTTTATAGGAGCTCAAGTGCTGAGCTGTGAGCTCCATTGTTCATTCACAGCTGCTGGGAAAGTATGTTTATGTCTGCTGCAGCAGAACTCATAACACCTCCCCACCTTTTTCCCCAGGTGCTCTGTCCTGGGGAGTTAGGGCTTTGTTTATGAGTTTCTGTTGTACTGCTCCCCTTTTTCAGGGCTGCCCTGCCCAGCCCGGAGGCAGCCTAGTCAGTGTCTGCTGCAGAGGCTTTGCTGAGCAACTGTGGACTCCACCCAGCTGCCCTGTGAACTTCCCTGCCATCCTGTTTGTACAGGTATAGTTAGAACTGCTTCAACAATGACCACTCACCTCTATAGCGGTGGATTTTGTAATGGCGAGCTGCCTTGGCGATGGCAGGCTGCCTCAGCAATGGTGGACTACCTCTATAGTGGTAGACTGCCTCGGTAATGTCAGATGCCCCACCCCCACCGAGCTGAAATGTCCTGGGTTCAGCTGTGCTTGCTGTGAAACTCTCAATCTAGAGAATTTCAGATTTCTGTTTTTTTGTGGGAGTGGGCTCAGCCAAACCTGGTCACCTGGCTACCTGTCTCAGAGCCGTTTTTTTTTTTTTTTTTTTTTTTTTTTTGAGTTGAACGGGCGACTTTGTGTCCCAGGTGTTCCAGTCGCCTGTTGCAAAGGTGCCAGGGTCTGTGTGATTTCCTGTGCAGCGACCCACTGCGCCGGCTGAAACAACAGCACTGAGATTCGTGGTGCTTTTTTGCCTGGGAATGTCCTGGCCTGGCTCCCTGTTTCAGTCCCCTTTTTTATCAGTTGAATGGTCTACTGTCTCCCAGGAGCTCCAATCGCCAGGTAAAATGGCACCTGTACCTGTGTATTTTGTTCAGAGAACCACAGCGCTGTCCAAAACAGCTGCACCGGCCATAATAGCTGTGCTGGCAACCTGTGGGGCTCCCCGCCTGGGAATATCCTGGTCTATGGGCAATAAAAATCCATCTGGAAATGCAGCATCCACTCACCCTCTGCACTTTCACTGGGAGGTGCAATCCTGAGCTGCTCCTAACTGGCCATCTTGGATCTCCCCCAAAAAGAAAGGGTTTTTAAACTGCTGCATACACACATCAGGTTTACTGAGTACGTTGAGTGCACACATTGAAAAGCATTCTTGCAGATAGCTCATCGTAGTTTTTAAGTTGAGATATTTGTCTTTACAGCATATAGTCACATTCACTCGGAATTGTTGAAAACTAGCTCCCATAAGAAATGTGTTTCCAAGGTGCTAAATCAAAACTTCGATTCAATTCTCTTAGTTGAATGGACACACAGCATAGCAGCCTGAAATATATGTTTCCTCTGTGTTTTAGAGGCAGTCTTACTGCTATTTCATATAAACTCAGTTTTGCTGGAAATATCTCCTTTTATATTCTCTATAGAAAGGTTTTTTAAACTGCTGCATACACAGATCAGTTTAACTCTGTAAGTTGAATGCACACATTGACAAGGATTCTCACAAATAGCTTCATTTAATTGTTAAGATGGGATATTCCTCTTCACAGCATATACTGACATTTAGTCTGGAATATCAAAATCTAGCTCCTAGAAGAAATGTGTTTATAAACTGCTAAATCAAAATGTAGATTCAATTATCTTAGGTAAATTGACATGCAGCAGAGCAGTTTCAAAGACATCTTTCTTCTGTGTTTTACAGGAAGTCTTATGGCTATTTTGTATAAGCCTGGATTTAGCCAGAAATATCCGTTTTTAGATTCTCCACAGAAAAGGTTTTCAAACTGCTGAATACACACATCAGTTTACCTCTGTAAGTTGAATGCACACATTGACAAACATTCTCCCAGATAGCTTCATTTTAGTTTTTAAGGTGAGATATTTCCCTTTACAGCACATACACACATTCACTCTGGAACGTGCAATTCTATCTCCTATACGAAATGTGTTTCTAAACTGCTGATTCAAAAGATAGATTCAATGCTTTTAGTTGAACAGACACACAGAGCAGTTTCAAGATATCTTTCTTTTGTGTTTTAAAGGCAATCTTACAGCTATTCTGTATAATCTGGTATTTTTTTTGGATATATTACATTTTAGATTCTCCAAAGAAAAGGAATTTAAACTGCTCCATACACATATCAGCTTAACTCTCTAAGTTGAATGAACACATTGACAGGCTTTCTCCCAGACAGCTTCATTTTAGTTTTTAAGGAGAGATATTGCCCTTTACACTATATACACACATTCACTCTGGAATGTGCAATTCTTTCTTCTAAACAAAATGTGTATCTAAACTGCTGAATCAAAAGATAGATTCAATCCTCTTAGGTCAACGGACACACAGCATAACAGTTTCAAAAATATCTTTCTTCTGTGTTTTAAAGGCAGTCTATGGCTATTTCATATAAGTCAGGATTTTGCTGGAAATGCCTGTTTTAAGATTCTCCACAGAAAGGATTTTTAAACCGCTGCATACACGTAGCAGTTTAACTCTGTAAGTTCATGGCACACATTGACAAGATATATAAACTAAAATGAATATATCCCAGATATATTCATTTTAGTTTTTAAGGTGAAATATTTCCCTTTACAGCACATACACACAATCACTCTGGAATGCCCAATGCTAGCTCCTAAACGAAATGTGTTTCTAAAGTGCTGAATCAAAGATAGATTCAATCCTCTTAGTTGAACGGACACACAGCAGAGCAGTTTCAAACATATCTTTCTTTTGTGTTTTAAAGGCCAATTTACTGCTATTTTGTATAAGCCGGGGTTTTGCTGGAAATATCTGTTTTTCGATTCTCCACAGAAAGGGTTTTTAAACTGCTGCATACACATATCAGTTTAACTCTGTATGTTGAATGCACACATTGACAAGCTTTCTCCCAGATAGTGTCATTTAATTTTTTAAGGTGAGATATTACCCTTTACTCCACATACACAAATTCACTGTGCATATCCAAATCTAGCTCCTATACAAAAAGTGTTTCTAAACTGCTGAATCTAAAGATAGATTCAATCCTCTTAGTTGAATGGACACAGAGCAGAGCAGTTTCAAACATATCTTTCTTCTGTGTTTTAAAGGCAGTCTTACTGCTATTTTGCATAAGCTGGGATTTTGCTGGAAATATCTGTTTTTACAATCTTCATAGAAACGGTTTTTAAACAGCTACATACACACATCAGTTTAACTCTATACGTTGAATGCAGACATTGACAAACTTTCTCCCAGGTAGCTTCATTTTAGTTTTTAAGGTGAGATATTTCCTTTTAGAACATATACACACATTCACTCTGGAATGTCCAAATCTAGCTCAGATATGAAAAGTGTTTTTAAACTGCTGAATCAAAAGATAGATTTAATGCTCTTAGTTGAATGGACACACAGCAGAGCTCTTTCCAAGATATCTTTCTTCTGTATTTTAAACGCAGTCTGACTGCTATTTCTGGCAAGCTGGGATTTTGGTGGAAATGTCTGTTTTTAGATTCTCCACAGAAAGGGTTTTTAAACTGCTGCATACACACATCAGTTTGAGTTTGTATGTTTAGTGCACACATTGACAAGCTTTCTGCCAGATAGCTTCATTTTAGTTTTTAAGGTGAGATATTTTCCTTTACACCACATACACACATTCACTCTGGAATGTCCAAATCTAGGTCCTATAGGAAATGTGTTTCTAATTGCTGAATCTAAAGATAGATTCAATGCTCTTAGTTGAACGGACACACAGCAGACCAGTTTCAAATATTTCTTTCTTCTGTGTTTTAAAGGCAGTCTTACAGCTATTTCATATAATCTGGGATTTTTTGAATATATCTCTTTTTAGATTTTCCACAGAAAGGGAATTTAAGCTGTGGCATACACACATCAGTTTAACTCTCTAAGGTGAATGAACACATTGACAGGCTTTCTCCAAGACAGCTTCATTTTAGTTTTTAAGGTGAGATATTTTCCTTTTTTTAAAAATTGCATTTTAGGTTTTGGCGTACATGTGAATAACATGCAAGATTGTTTCAATAGGTACAATTATGGCAGTGTCATTTGCTGACTTCCTCCCCATCACCTATATCTGGTGTTTTGCCCCATGCTATCTCTCCCCAACTCCCCACCCCTCGCTGTCCCTCCCCTATTTCCCCCTACAGACCCCATTGTGTGATGCTCCCCTCCCTGTGTCCATGTGTTCTCATTGTTCAACACCCACCTATGAGTGAGAACATTCAGTGTTTGATTTTCTATTCTTGTGTCAGTTTGCTGAGAATGATGGTTTCTAGGTTCGTCCATGTCCCTACAAAGGACAAGAACTCATCGTTTTTGATGACTGCATAATATTCCATGGTGTACTTGTGCCATGTTTTCACTGTCCAGTCTATCATCAACGGGCATTTGGGTTGGTTCCAGGTCTTTGCTATTGTAAACAGTGCTGCAATGAACATTTGTATGCATGTGTCCTTATAGTAGAACTATTTATAATCCTTTGGATATATACCCAATAATAGGATTGCTGGGTCAAATGGAATTTCTATTTCTAGGTCCTTGAGGAATCGCCACACTGTCTTCCACAATGGTTGAACTAATTTACACTCCCACCAACAGTGTAAAAGTGTTCCTATTTCTTCACATCCTCTCCAGCATCTGTTGTCTCCAGATTGTTTAACGATCGCCTTTCTAACTGGCGTGAGATGGTATCTCAATGTAGTTTTGATTTGCATTTCCCTAACGACCAGTAATTATGAGCATTTTTTCATATGTGTTTTGGCCTCATGTATGTCTTCTTTTGTAAAGTGTCTATTCATGTCCTTTGCCCACTTTTGAGTGGGCTTGCTTGCTTTTTTCTTATAAATCTGTTTTAGATCTTTGTAGATTCTGGATATCAGCCCTTTGTCAGATGGGTAAACTGCAAAATTTTTTTCCAATTCTGTTGGTTGCTGATCCACTCAAATGACTGTTTCTTTTGCCGTGCAGAAGCTGTGGAGTTTGATTAGGTCCCATTTGTCTATTTTGGCTTTTGTTGCCAATGCTTTTGGTGTCTTGGTCATGAAGTCCTTGCCTACGCCTATGTCCTGAATGGTTTTGCCTAGATATTCTTCTCTGGTTTTTATGGTGTTCGGTCTTTTTTTTTTTAAGTCTTTAATCCATCTGGAGTTAATTTTAGTGTAAGGTGTCAGGAAGGGGTCCAGTTTCTGCTTTCTGCACATGGCGAGCCAGTTTTCCCAACACCATTTGTTAAACAGGGAATCCTTTTCCCATTGCTTGTTTTTGTCTGGTTTGTCAAAGATCAGACGGTTGTAGATGTGTTGTGTTGCCTCCAAGACCTCTGTTCTGTTCCATTCATCTGTATCTCTTTTTTGGTACCAGTATCATGCTGTATTGATGACTGCAGCCTTATAGTTTGAAGTCCAGTAGTGTGATGCCTCCTCTTTAGTTCTTGTTGCTTAGAGTTGACTTGGCTATGCGGGCTCTCTTTTGGTTCCATATGAAGTTTAAAGGTGGTTTTTTCCAGTTCTGTGAAGAAGGTCATTGGCAGCTTGATGGGGTAGCATTGAATCTGTAAATGACTTTGGGCAGTATGGCCATTTTCACGATATTGATTCTTTCTAACCATGAACAGGAAATGTTTCTCCATCTGTTTGTGTCCTGTCTTATTTCGTTGAGCAGTGGCTTGTAGTTCTCCTTGAAGAGGTCCTTTACGTTCTTTGTTAGTTTTATTCCTAGGTATTTTATTCTCTGTGGCAATTGTGAATGGCACTTCGTTCTTGATTTGGCTCTCTTTAAGTCTCTCATTGCTCTATAGGAATGCATGTGATTTTTGCACATTGATTTTGTAACCTGAGACTTTGCTGAAGTTGCTTATTAGTTTCAGGAGATTTTGGGCTGAGCCTATGGGGCCTGCTGGATATACAATCATGCCATTTGCAAATAGAGACAATTTGATTTTCTCCTTTCCTATTTGGATACCCTTTATTTCTTTTTCTTGCCTGATTGCTCTGGCAAGAACTTCCAGTACTATATTGAATAGGAGTGGTGAGAGAGGGAATCCTTGTCTAGTGCCAGATTTCACGGGGGAATGCTTCCAGATTTGCCCATTCAGTATGATATTGGTTGTTGGTTTATTGTAAATAGCTTTTATTATTTTGAGTTACGTTCCATCAATACCAAGCTTATTGAGGGTTTTTAGCCTGAAGGGCTGTTGAATTTTGTCAAAGGCCTTCTCTGCATCAATTGAGATAATCATGTGGTTTTTGTCTTTGGTTTGGTTTATGTGCTGAATTATGTTTATAGACTTGTGTATGTTGAGCAAGCCTTGCATCCCCACGATGAAGCCCACTTGATCATGGTGGATAAGCTTTTTGACATGCTGTTGCAATCGGCTTGCCAGTATTTTATTGAAGATTTTTGTGTCTATGTTCATTATGGATATTGGCCTGAAGTTTTCTTTTCTTGTTGACTCTCTGCTGGATTTTGGAATCAGGATGATGTTGGTCTCATAAAATGATTTGGGAAGGATTCCCTCTTTTTGTATTGTTTGGAATAGTTTCAGAAGGAATGGTACCAGCTCCTCTTTGTATGTCTGGTAGAATTCGGCTGGGAACCCATCTGGATCTGGGTTTTTTTGGGGGTGGTAAGCTCTTAATTGCTACCTCAACTTCAGATCTTGTTATGGGTCTGTTCACGGTTTTGGCTTCTTCCTGGTTTAGGCTTGGGAGGAGGCAAGTGTCCAGGAATTTATCCATTGTTTGCAGGTTTACTAGCTTATGTGCATAGAGTCATTTGTAATAATCTCTGATGATGTTTTGAATTTCTGTGGAATCTGTGGTGATATCTCCTTTATCGTTTTTTATTGCATCAATTTGGTTGCTCTCTCTTTTCTTTATTATTAATCTGGCTAGTGGTCTGTCTATTTTGTTGATATTTTCGAAAAAGTAGCTCCTGGATTTATGGATTTTTTGAAGGGTTTTTTGTGTCTCTATCTCCTTCAGTTCTGCTCTGATTTTAGCCATTTCTTGTCTTCTGCTGGGTTTTGAGTTTTTTTTTATCTTGCTCCTGTAGCTCTTTCAATTTTGATGATAGGGTGTCAATTTCTGATCTCTCCTTACTTCTCATGTGGACACTTATTGTTATATGTTTTCCTGTAGAGACTGCTTTAAATGTGTCCCAGAGATTCTGGTATGTTGTGTCTTCATTCTCGTTGGTTTCGAAGAACATCTTTATTCCTCTCTTCATTTTATCGTTCATCCAGTCAACATTCAAGAGCAAGTTGTTCAGTTTCCATGAAGCTGCGCAGTTCTGGGTTAGTTTTTGAATTCTGAGTTCTAACTAGATTGCACTGTGGTCTGAGAGACTGTTAGTTATGATTTCCGTTCTTTTGCATTTACTGAAGAGTTATTTACTCCCAATTATGTGGTCAATTTTAGAGTAGGTGTGATGTGGTGCTGAGAAGAATGTATATTCTGTGGATTTGGGGTGGAGAGTTCTGTAAAT
>NW_016107938.1:764742-782209 GCF_001604975.1 Cebus imitator
CGTTTTATTTCATTGAGTTGATCTTCGACCTCTGATATCCTTTCTTCTGCTTGGTCAATTCGGCTGTTGAAACTTGTGCATGCTTAGCGAAGTTCTCGTGTTGTGGTTTTCAGCTACATCAATTCACTTATAATCCTTTCTACTTTGTCCCTTCTTGTCAGCATTTCATCAAATCTTTTTTCAAGGTTCTTAGTTTTTTGCATTGGGTTATAACATGTTCTTTTTTTCACAAAGACTACTTACTACCCACCTTCTGAAGTCTGATTCTGTCATTTCATCACACTCATTCTCCATCCAACCTTGTTCCTTTGCTGGTGAGGAGTTGTGATCCCTTTTAGGAGGAGACGTGTTCTGGTTTCGGGTGTTTTCATCCTTTTTGCGCTGGTTTCTTCCCATCTTTATGGATGTATCCACCCGTCATCTTTGTAGTTGCTGACTTTCAGATTGGGTCTCTGAGTGCACATTCTGTTTGTTGATTATGAGGCTATTTCTGTTTCTTAGTTTTCCTTCTAACAGTCTGGCCCCTCTGCTGTAGGACTGCTGAAGTCCACTCCAGGCCCTGCTTGCCTGGGGATCACCTGCAGCAGCTGCAGAACAGTAACGTTTGCTACCAGGTTTTTTCCTCTGCTATCTTTATCCAAGAAGAATACCCGCCAAATGTCAGTCTGATCTACTTTATGAGGTGGCTCTTTGGATATACAGGTGTCAGGGTGCTGCTTGAGGAGACAGTCTGTTCTTTATAGGAGCTCACATGCTGAGCTGTGAGCTCCGTTGTTCATTCAGAGCTGCTGGGCAGGTACGTTTACGCCTGCTGCAGCACAACTCATAAACCATTTTTTGTTCTGAAGTGCTGTGTCCCAGGGAGTTAGGGCTTTATTTATGAGTTTCCGTTCTGCTGCTGCCTTCTTTTTCTTTTTCCTTCAGGGCTGCCCTGCCCAGCAAGGAGGCAGCCTAGTCACTGTCTGCCTGTAGAGGCTTTGCTGAGCTGCTGTGGGCTCCACCCAGCTGCCGAGTGAACTTCCCTGCAGTCCTGTTTATACGGGTGTAGTTAGAACTGCCTCGGCAATGGTGGCCCACCTCTGTATTGGCAGACTCTCTCTGTAATGGCAGGTTGCCTTGGCAATGGCGGGCTGCCTCATCAATGGCAGCTTGCCTTGGCAATGACAGGCTGCCTCAGCAACAGCAGGCTGCCTCAGCAATGGCGGGTTGCCTTGACAATGGCGGGCTGCCTCAGCAATGGCGGACTACCTCTGTAGTGGTGTAGTGCCTCAGTAATGGTGGACGCCTCTACCCCACAGAGCTGCACCGTACCGGGTAAGCTGCACTTGCTGTGAAACTCTCAATCCAGAGAGTTTCTGATTGCTGTTCTTTTGTGGGGGTGGGACCAGCCAAGCCTGATCACCTGGCTCCCTGCCTCAGAGCCTTTTTTTTTTTAAATTTGGTCTTCCAGTCACCTGTTGAAGAGGCGCCGTGATCTGTCTATTTTCCCATGTGAGACTCACTGCTCTGGCTTAAACAGTGGCACTGAGATTTGTGGCGCTTTTTTTGCCCTGGAATCTCCTGTCCTGACTCCCTGTTCAGTCCCCTTTTTAAACAGATGAATGGGCGACTTCCCGTGGCTCCAATCACCAGACAAAAGGGCACCTGGACCAGTGTATTTTGGTGGAGAACCACTGCACCGTGGTGCTGACAAAACAGCCTTGTGGGGCAAAGCTACCACGCTGGCCGAAACAGCTGTGCTGGCGACCCATGGGGCTCCTCCACCTGGGAATCTCCCAGTCTGTGGGCAATAAAAATGTGGCATCCACTCACCATCTGCACTTTCACTGGGAGCTGCAATCCTGAGCTGTCCCTAAACGGCCATCTTGGATCCCTCTCCATTTAGTTTTTAAGGTGAGATATTTCTCATTATAGCATATATCCACTTTTCTTCTGGAATGTCCACATCTATCTTCTGTAGGAAATATGTTTTTAAACTGCTGAATCAAAACATACTTGCAATCAAAACTCGCCCTTAGTTGAGCGAACATGTACCATAGCAGTTTCAGAGACACGTTTCTTCCATGTTTTACTGGTAGTCTTACTGCTATTTCATATAAGAATGGGATTTTGCTGGAAATGTCAGTTTTGAGATTATCCGCAAAAAGAGGTTTCATACAGCTGCATACACATATCAGTTTAACTCTGTATGCACACATTAAATGCACACATTGACAAGCATTCTCCCAGATAGCTTCCTCTTAGATTTTTAGGTGAGATATTACTCATTACAGCATATGCCCACTTTCCTTCTGGAATGCCCAATTCTAGCTTCTGTAGGAAATGTGTTTCTAACCAGCTGAATCAAAACATAGATTCAACTCCCTTAGCTGAACGAACACACACCATAGCATTTTCACAGACACGTTTCTTCTGTGTTTTATTGGCAGTCTTACTGCTATATGGTATAAGATGGGATTTTGCTGCAAATGTCAGTCTTCAGATTCTCCCCCAAAAGCATTTTTAAACTGCTGAATACACACAACAATTTAACTCTGTAAGTTGAATGCACACGTTCACAAGCATTCTCCAAGATAGCTTCATCTAATTTTATATGCAATTTCATTGCAGCATATACCCACTTTCCATCTGGGATGTCCAAATCTAGTTCTGTAAGAAATGTGTTTTTAACCTGCTGAATCAAAACATAGATTCAACTCCCTTAATTGAACAAACACACACCATAGCAGTTTGACAGATAGGTCTCTTCTGTGTTTTACTGGAAATCTTATTGCAATTTTGTATAAGGCGGGGTTTTGCTGGATTTGTCAGTTTTGAGATTCTCAACAGAGAGCGTGTTCAAGCTGCTGATACACACATCAGTTTAACTCTGTAAGTTGAATGCACGCATTGTCATTCTCCCAGATACCTTCCTTTTAGTTTTTAATTTGAGATATTTCTCATTACAGCATGTACCCATTTTGGTCTGGGATGTACAAATCTAGCTTGTGTAGGAAATGTGCTTCCAATCAGCTGAAGCAAAACATAGATTCAACTCCCTTAGTTGAACAAACACACACCATTGCAGTTTCACAGATACGTTTCTTCTGTATTTTACTGTAAGTCATACTGCTTTTTTGTATAAGGTGGGATTTTGATGCAAATATCAGTTTTGATATTCTCCACAGAAAGCACATTCAAGCTGCTGCATGCACATCAGTTTAACTCTGTAAGTTGAATGCTCAAATTGTCAATCATTCTTGCAGATAGCTTCCTTTTAGTTTTTAAGGTGAGATATTTCTCATTATAGCCTATGTCCACTTTCCGTCTGGAATGTCTAAATCTAGCCTCTGTAGGAAATGTGTTTGAAACCTGCTCAATCTAAATATGGGTTCAACTTACTTAGTTGAACGAAGACACATCATAACAGTTTCACAGATACGTTTCTTCTGTGTTTTCCTGGCAGTCTTACTGCTATTTCGTATAAGACGGGATTTGGCAGGAAATAACTGTTTTGAGATTGTCTATAGAAAGCATTTTCAATCTGCTGCTTACAAACATCAGTTTAACTCTGTATGGTGAATGTACACATTGACAATCATTCTCCTGGAGAGCTTCCTTTTAGTTTTTAAGGAGAAATATTTCTCATTACAGCATATACCTATTTTCCATCTGGAATGTCCAAATCTAGCCCCTGTAGGAAATGTGTTTCTAAACTGCTCAATAAAAACATACATTCAACTCCCTTAGCTGAAGTAAGGCACACCCTAGCAGTTTCACAGATACGTTTCTTCTGTGTTTTATTGGTTGCCTTAATGCTAGTGCGTATAAGATGGAATTTTGCTGGCAATGTCAATTTTGATATTCTCCACTGAAGTGTTTTCAAACTGCTCAATCCTCACAACAATTTAATTCAGTAAGTCAAATACACACATTAACAAGCATTCTCCCAGATAGCTTTCTTTTAGTTTTTAAGGTGAGATATTTCTCATTACAGCATATGCCCACTTTCCTTCTGGAATGCCCAATTCTAGCTTCTGTAGGAAATGTGTTTCTAATCAGCTGAATCAAAACATAGATTCATCTCCCTTAGTTTAACGAACACACACCATAGCAGTTTCACAGATATGTTTCTTCTGTGTTTTGCTGGCAGTCTTACTGCTATTTCTTATAAGGCAGGATGTTTCTGGAAATGTCAGTTTTCAGATTTTCCACTGAAAGCATGTTCAAGCTGTTGCATACACACATCAGTTTAACTCTGTAAGTTGAATGCAAATGTTGACAATCGTTCTCCCAGATACTTCCCTTTTTGTTTATAAGGTGAGATATTTCTCATTACAGCATATACCCACATTATGTCTAGAATGTCCAAATCCAGCTTCTGTGGGAAATGTGTTCCTAACCTGCTGAATCAAATCTAGATTCAACTCCCTCAGTTTAACAAACACCTACCCTAGCAGTTTCACAGATACGTCTCTTCTGTGTTTTCCAGGAAGTCTTACTACTATTTCGTGTAAGAGGGGATTTTGCTCGTAACATCAGTTTTGAGATTGTCTTTAGAAAGTGTTTCCAAGCTGCTGCATACACACATCAGTTTATCTATGTAAGTTGAATGCACACATTGTCAATCATTCTCCCAGATAGCTTCCTTCTAGTTTTTAAGGTGAGATATTTTTCATTACAGCATATGCCAACTTTCCATCTGGAATATCCCAATCCAGCTTCTGTCAAAAATGTGTTTCTAACCTGCTGAATCAAAATATAGATTTAACTCTCTTAGTTGAATGAACACAGAGCATAGCAGTTTCATAGATACCTTTCTTCTGTGTTTTATTGGCTGTCTTACTGCTATTTCATATAAGATGGGATTTTCCTGGAAGTGTCAGTTTTGAGATTCTCCATACAAAGTGTTTTCAAGCTGCTGCATAGACAAATTAGTTTAACTCTGTATGTTGAATGCACACATTGACAATCATTCTCCCAGATAGCTTCCTTTTAGTTTTTAAGGTGAGATATTTCTCATTGCAGCATACACCCACATTGTGTCTGGAGTGTTCTAATCTAGCCTCTGTAGGAAATGTGTTACTAACCTGCTGAATCAAAACACAGATTCAACTCCCTTAGTTTATCAAAAACACACCATAGATGCTTCATAGATACGTTTCTTCTGTGTTTTACTGGCAGTTTTACTGCTATTTCGTATAAGACAGTATTTTGCTGGAAATGTCAGTTTTTAGATTCTCTACAAAAATCATGTTCAAGCTGCTGCATACACACATCAGTTTAACTCTGTAAGTTGAATGAACACATTGTCAATCATTCTCCCAGATAGTTTTCATTAGGTTTTAAGGTGAGATATTTCTCATTGTGGCATATTCCCCCTGTCCATCTGGAATTTCCAAATCTAGCTTTTGTAGGAAATGTGTTTCTAACCTACGGAATCAAAACTTAGATTCAACTCCCTTAGTTGAACGCACACATACCATAGCAGTTTCACAGATACTTTTCTTCTGTGTTTTCCTAGCAGTCTTACTACTATTTCGTTTAAGATGGGATTTTGCTGAAAATGTCAGTTTTGAGAATCCCATAGAAAGCGTTTTCAAGCTGCTGCATACACATCAGTATACCTTCATGAGTTGAATGCACACATTGACAATTTTTCTCCCAGATAGCTTCATTTTAGTTGTTAACGTGAGGTATTTCTCATCACAGTATATACCCACATTCTGTCTGGAATTTCCTAATCTGGCTTCTGTAGGAAATGTGTTTCTNAGGCTGGAGTGCAATGGCGCGATCTCGGCTCACTGCAACCTCCGCCTCCTGGGTTCAGGCAATTCTCCTGCCTCAGCCTCCTGAGTAGCTGGGATTACAGGCAGGCGCCACCATGCCCAGCTGATTTTTTGTATTTTTAGTAGAGACGGGGTTTCACCACGTTGACCGGGATGGTCTCGATCTCTTGACCTCATGATCCACCCGCCTCGGCCTCCCAAAGTGCTGGGATTACAGGCGTGAGCCACCGTGCCCGGCAGGAAATGTGTTTCTAATCTGCTGAATCAAACTATAGATTCAACTCCCTTAGTTGAACGAACGCACACCATAGCAGTTTCACAGATACTTTTCTTTTGTGTTTTCTTGGCAGTCTTACTCCTATTTCATATAAGGCAAGATTTCTGGAAATGTCAGTTTTGAGATTCTCTATAGAGAGCGTTTTCAAGCTGCTGCATACACACATCAGTTTAACTCTGTAAGTTGAATGCACACATTGACAGTCATTCTCCCAGATAGCTTCTTTTTTTTTTTTTTGGTGAGATATTTCTCATTACAGCATATACCCACTTTCCATCTTAAATGTCCAAATCTAGCTTCTGTAGGAAAGATGTTTCTAACCTGCTGAATTAAAACACAGATTCAACTCATTTAGTTGAACGAACAAACACCCTAGCAATTTCACAAATAGGTTTCTTTGTTTTCTTGGCCGTCTTAATGCTATTTCATATAAGATGGGATTTTGCTGGAAATATCAGATTTGAGATTCTCCACAGAAAGCGTTTTCAAGCTGCTGGATACACACATCAGTTTAACTCTGTACGTTGGATGCACACATTGAGAATCATTCTCCATGATACCTTTCTTTCAGCTTTTAAGGTGAGATAGTTCCCATTACAGCATATACCCACTTTCCCTCTGGATAATCCAAATCTAAGTCCTGTTGGAAACGTGTTTCTAACCTGCTGAATCACAACATAGATTCAATTCCCTTTCTTGAACGAACACACAACATAGCAGTTTCACAGATACGTTTCTTCTGTGTGTTCTTTGCAGTCTTACTGCTTTTCTATAAGACAGGATTTTCCTGGAAATTTCAGTTTTGAAATTCTCCATAGAAATCATTTTCAAGCTGCTGCATACACACATCAGTTTAATTCTGTATGATGAATGCATACATTTACAATCATTCTCCCTATTACTTACTTTTTGTTTATAAAATGAGATATTTCTTATTACAGCATATACTCACATTCTATCTGGAATGTCCAAATCTAAGTTCTGTAGGAAATTGTTTCTAACCTACTGAATCAAAACATTGATTCAACTCCCTTATTTGAACGAAAACACACCCTAGCAGTTTCACAGATATGTTTTTTCTGTGTTTTATTGGATGTCTTACTGCTATTTCACATAAGACGGGATTTTGCTGGAAATGACCGTTTTATATTTTCCACCGCAAGTGTTTTGAAACTGCTAAATACACACAACAATTCATCTCTGTAAGTTGAATACACACATTGACAAGCATTCTCCCAGATAGCTTTCTTTTAATTTTTAAGGTGAGATATTTCACATTACAGCGCATGCCCTCTTTCCATCTGGAATGTCCAAATCTAGCGTCTCTAAGAAAAGTGTTTCTAACCTGCTGAATCAGAATGTATATTCAACTCACTTAGTGGAATGAACACACACCATAGCAGTTTCAGAGATACGTTTCTTCTGTGTTTTACTGGCAGTCTTGCAGATATTTCATATAAGGTAGCATTTTTCTGGAAATGTCAGTTTTGAGATCTCCTCAGAAAGCGTGATGAGCTGCTGGATACACACATCAGTTTAAATCTTTAAGTTGAATGCACATTGTCAACCATTCTCCCACATAGCTTTCTTTTAGTTTTTAATATGAGATATTTCTGATTACAGCATATACCTACTTTCTGTCTGGAATGTCCAAATCTAGCTTCTGTAGGAAATGTGTTTCTAACCTTCTGAATCAACACATAGAATAAACTCCCTTAGTTGAACTAACACACACCCTAGCAGTTTCACAGATATGTTTTTTGTGTGTGTGTGTGTTTTATTGGTTATCTTACTGCTATTTCATATCAGATGGGATTTTGCTGGAAATGTCAGTGTTGAGATTCTCTGCCAAAACCGTTTTCAAACTGCTGAACACACACAACAGTTTAACTCTGTAAGTTGAAGGCACACATTGACAGGCATTCACCCAGATAGCTTCCTTTTAGATTTTAAGGTAAGATATTTCTCATTACTCCATATACCCACTTTCCAACTCAAATCTCCTAGTCTAGCTTCTGTAGGAAATATGTTTCTAACCTGCTGAGTCAAAACATAATTTCAACTCCCTTAGTTGAACAAACACACACCCAAGCAGTTTCACAGATACATTTCTTCTGTGTTTTCCTGACAGTCTTACTGCTATTTCATATAACACGGAATTTACTGGAAATGTCAGTTTTGAGATTCTCCAAAGAAATCGTTTTCAAACTGCTAAATACACACAGCAATTTAACTCTGTAAGCTGAATGTACACATTGACAAGCATTCTCCCAGACAGCCTCCTTTTAGTTTTTAAGGTGAGATATTTCTTATTACAGCATATACCCAATTTCCATCTGGAGTGTCCAAATCTAGCTTCTGTAGGAAATATGTTTCTAACTTGCTGAATCAAAAAATAGATCCAACTCCCTGAGTTCAAGGAAGACAATCCACAGCAGTTTCACAGATATGTTTCTCCTGTCTTTTCCTGGCAGCCTTACTGCTATTTTGTATAAGATGGGATTTTGCTGGAAATGTCAGTTTTGAAATTCTCCATGGAAAGTGTTTTCAAGCTGCTGCATACACATCAGTTTAATTCTGTAAGTTGAATTCACACATTGACAATCATTCTCCCAGATAGCTTCCTTCAAGTTTTTAAGGTGAGATATTTCTCATTACAGCATATAACCACATTCTGTCTAGAATGTCCTAATCTAGCTTTGGTAGAAAATGTGTTTCTAACCTGCTGAATCAAAGCATAGATTCAACTCCCTTAGTTGAAGGAAGACACACTATAACAGTTTAAAAGATACATGTCTTCTGTCTTTTCCTGGCAGTCTTACTGTTATTTTGTATAAGATGGGATTTTGCTGGAAATGTCAGTTTTGAGATTCTCCATAGAAACCGTTTTCAAGCTGCTGCATACACACATCAGTTTAACTCTGTAAGTTGAATGCACACATTGACAATCATTCTCCGAGATAGCTTCCTTTTTGTTTTTAAGGTGAGATATTTCTCATTACAAAATATACCCAATTTCCGTCTGTGATGTCCAAATCTAGCTTGTGTAGGAAATGTGTTTCTTTCTTCCATTTTTTTTTAGAAGCACATTGCAATAGTTAATTTTAGTTGTTCAAGAACTCATCTTGCAAGCATTAAAACAAGCCTAGGCTTTGACCACATATTGAAGAAGATCAGAGCTAACTGCGATGGATGAAAACTAAAGGCTCAGAGTTAATCACATTGTAGTTTTTAAACTTCTACCACCTAGGGCTCAGTAGTCACAGGTCTTTTAGGTCCTTCTGGATGTCTCACAGGGTATCTGCACTTTTCTTGAGCTGAGCAACCTCATCATCCTTGAGCTTCTGGTTGATAACACTGGCTAATCCATGGGGATTGAGGATACATGGAAGGCTCAGGAAGACTTCATTCTCAGTGCCATACATCCCCTTTACCATTGTTGGTACAGGATGATTCCTGGATAGATTTTTCAACATGGACTCAATAAGATCAATAGACCAGTTGGTATATCCTTTTAGCTTGATGACTTCATAGGCACTTTCAACCACCATCTTATGCACTTCCTTCCAATTTTCACTATCATTGTCAGTTCCTGTTTCTGGATTAAATTTCTGAAGAGAAACACCTGCCACATTCACACCACTCCACACAGCCACACTTGAGTCTCCATGTTCCCCCAAAATCCTTCCATGGCACCTGCTGGGATGAATGCCAACTTTTTCAGCCATAAGGTAGCAAAATCTTGCAAAATCCAGATTACACCCACTTCCAATCACACGGTGTTTGGGTAATCCACTCAGTTTCCAGGTAACATATGTAAGAATGCCCACTGGGTTGGAAACCACAACTATGATGCAATCAGGACTGTACTTGATGATCTGAGGAATGATGAATTTGAAGACACTAACATTTCTCTGCACCAGATTGGGATGACTCTCCCCCTCTTGCTGACAGACTGCTGCAGTTACCACTACAATCTTAGAATTGGCAGTCACGGAATAATCTTTATCTGCCACACTTTTGGGTGTCTGAAGAAATAAGCTCCCATGCTGCAGATCCATCATTTCTCCTTTAAGTTTCTCTTCCAAAACATCCACAAGAGCAAGTTCATCAGCCAGAGACTTTCCCAGAATGCTGATAGCACACGCCATACCAACTTGTCCAACACCCACTACAGTGATCTTATTGTTTGGGACTGTTGCCTCTTCTTCTGCAACTGGTGCAATCAGTTTTTCCTTAAGAGCTGCCATTTTGCACAGGAAAAAGAAGGCTCTGGAGACCGCAGAAACAGTGGTGCAGAGAAGACAATGTCAGCTGCCTGCGTCTCCTCCAGGGCCAGATGAACAAGCAGGAAATGTGTTTCTAACCTGCTGAATCAAAACATAGATTCAACTGCCGTAGTTCAATGAACACACAGCATGGCAGTTTCACACATACGTTTCTTCTGTGTTTTGTAGACAGGCTCCCTGCTGTTTAGTATAACACAGGATTTTGCTTAAATGTCAGTTTTCAAATTCTCCACAGAAAGGATTTTCAAACTGCTGTATACACACATCAGTGTAACTCTGTAAGTTGAATGCAGATATTGACAAGTATTCTCCCAGATAGCTTCCTTTTAGTTTTTAATGTGAGATATTTCTCATTACAGCGTATGCCGACTTTCCATCTGAAATGTCCAAATCTAGCTTCTTTAGGAAATGTGTTTCTAACGTGCTGAATCAAAATATAGATTCAACTCTCTTAGTTGAAGGAAGACCCACCATAGCAGTTTTACAGATATGTTTCTTCTGCGTCTTCCTGGCAGTCTTATTGCTATTTAGTATAAGATGGGAGTATGGTGGAAATATGAGTTTTGAGATTCTAAATAGAAAGCGTTTTCAAGCTGCTGCGTACACACATCAGTTTAACTCTGTAAGTTGAATGCACACATTGACAATCATTCTCCAAGATAGCTTCATTTTAGTTTATAAGATGAGATATTTCTCATTACAGCATATATGCACATTCTGTCTGGAATGTCCAAACCTAGCTTCAGTAGGAAATTTGTTTCTAACCTGCTGAATCAAAATATAATTTAAACTCTTTTAGTTGAATGAACACTCACGCTAGCAGTTTCACAGATACGTTTCTTCTGTGTTTTATTTTCTATCTTACTGCTATTTCGTATAAGACAGGATTTTCCTGGAAATGTCAGTTTTGAGATTCTCTGCCAAAAGCCTTTTCAAACTGCTGAATACACACAACAGTTTAACTCTGTAAGTTGAAGGCACACATTGACAAGCATTCTCCCAGATAGCTTCCTTTTGGTTTTTAATGTGAGATATTTCTCATTACAGCATATACCCAATTTCCATCTGGGATGTCCAAATCTAGCTTGTGTAGGAAATGAGTTTCTAACCTGCTGAATTAAAACATAGTTTCAACTCTCTTAGTTGAAGGAAAAAACACCATAGCAGTTTCACAGATATGTTTCTTCTGTGTTTTCTGGGCAGTCTTACTGCTATTTTGTATAAGATGGGATTTTGCTGGAAATGAGAATTTGGAGATTCTCCAAAGAAATCATTTTCAAACTGCTGAATACACACTACAATTTAACTCTGTAAGTTGAATGTACACATTGACAAGCATTCTCCCAGATAACCTCCTTTTAGTTTTAAAGGTGAGATATTTCTGATTACAGCATATACACACTTTCTGTCTGGAATGTCCAAATCTAGCTTCTGTAAGAAATGTGTTTCTAACCTGCTGAATCAAAACATAAATTCAACTCCCTGAGTTGAAGGAAGACACACCATAGCAGTTTCACAGACATGTTACTTCTGTCTTTTGCTGGCATTGTTACTGCTATTTTGTATAAGATAGGATTTTGCTGAAAATATGTTTTGAAATTCTCCATAGAAAGCCTTTTCAGGCTGCTGCATACACATCTGTTTGACTGTGTACGTTGAGTGCATACATTGACAGTCATTCTCCTATATAGCTCCGTTTTAGTTTTTACTGTGAGATATTTCTCATTACAGCACATACCCACATTCTCTCTGGAATGTCCTAATCTAGCTTTTCTGGGAAATGTGTTTCTAAACTATGGAATCAAAACATAGATTCAACTGTCTTAGTTGAACGAAAAAACACAAATAGCAGTTTCAGAGATATGCTCCTTTTGTGTTTTCTTGGCAGTCTTACTGCTATTTGGTATAACACATGATTTTGCTGGAAATTTCAGTTTTGAGATTCTCTGCAGAAAGCATTTTCAAGCTGCTGCATACACACATCAGTTTAACTCTGTAAGTTATATGCACACATTGTCAATTATTCTCCCAATAGCTTCCTTTTAGTTTTTAAGGTGAGATATTTCACATTACAGCATATACCGACTTTCTGTCTGGAATGTACAAATTTAGCTCCTGTAGAAAATCTGTTTAAACCTGCTGTATCAAAACATAGATTCAACTCTAGTAGTTGAACAAACACACACCAGGGCAGTTTCACAGATACATTTCTTCTGTGTTTTGCAGGCAGTCTTACCACTTTTTCGTATAACACGCAATATTGCTGGAAATGTCAGTTTTCAGTTTCTCCACAGAAAGCGTTTTCAAACTGCTGCATACACACATCAGTGTACTTCTGTAAGTTGAGTGCACATATTGACAAGCATTCTCCCAGATAACTTCCTTATAGTTTTTAAGGTGGGATATTTCTCAGTACAGCATGTGCCCAGTTTATGTCTGGAATGTCCAAATTTAGCATCTATAGGAAATGGGTTTCTAAGCTGCTGAATCAAAACATAGATTCAGCTCCCTTAGTTGAATGAACACCCACCCTAGAAGTTTCACAGATACGTTTTCCCTGTGTTTTATTGTCTGTCTTACTGCTATTTCCTACAGACAGGATTTTGATGGAAATGTCAGCTTTGAAATTCTCCCCCAAAACCATTTTCAAACTGTTGAAGACACACAGCAGTTTAACTCTGTAAGTTGAATGCACACACTGACAATCATTCTGCCAGATAGCTTCGTTTTAGTTTTAAGGTGAGATATTTCTCATTACAACATATACTGACTTTCCATCTGGAATGTCCAAATCTAGCTCCATCTGGAATGTCCAAATCTAGTAGGAAATCTGGTTCGAACCTGCTGAATAAAAAAATAGGTTCAACTCCCTGAGTTGAAGGAAGACTCACCATAGCCATTTCCCAGCGTTTTCAGGCTGCTGCATACACATCAATTTAAGTCTGTAAGTTGAGTGCACACATTGACAATCATTCTGCCAGATAGCTCCATTTTAGATTTTAAAGTGAGATATTTCTCATTACAGCATATACCCACATTCTCTCTGGAATGTCCTAAACTAGGTCTGTATGAAATGTGTTTCTCACTTGCTGAATCAAAACATAGATTCAACTCTCTTACTTGAAAGAACACATATCATAGCAGTTTTATAAATGCGTTTCTTCTGTGTTCTATTGGATGTCTTACTCCTATTTTCCATAAGATGGGATTTTTTGGAAATCTCAGTTTTGAGATTCTCTGCAGAAAGCGTTTTCACACTGCTGAATACACACAACAGTTAAACTCTGTAAGTTGAGTGCACACATTGACAATCATTCTCCCAGATAACTTCCTTTTAGTTTTTAAGGTGAGATATTTCTTATTAAAGCATATACCCACTTTCTGTCTGGAATGTCCAAATCTAGCTCCTCTAGGAAATGTGTTTCTATCCTACTGAATCAAAACATAGGTTCATCACTCTTAGTTGAATGAACACACAGCATAGTAGTTTCACAGATATGTTTATTCTGTGTTTGGCAGGCAATCTTACTGCTATTTCCTAGAACACGGGATTTTGCTATAAATGGCATTTTATAGATTCTTCAGAGAAAGTAGTTTTCAAACTGCTGCATGCACACTTCAGTGTAACTCTGTAAGTTGAATGCAGATATTGACAAGCATTCTCCCAGATAGCTTCCTTTTAGTTTTTAAAGTGAGATATTTCTCATTACAGCATATGCCCAGTTTAGGTCTGGAAAGTCCAAACTTAGCGTTTGTAGAAAACGCGTTTGTAATCTGCTGAATCAAAACATAGATTCAACTCCATTAGTTGAAGGAAGACACACCATAGCAGTATCACAGATATGATTCTTCTGTGTTTTCTTGGCAGTCTTACTGCTATTTCATATGAGATGGTATTATGGTGGAAATGTCAGTTTTGAGATTCTAAATAGAAAGCATTTTCAAGCTGCCACATACATACATCAGTTTAATTCTGTAAGTTGAATGCACACATTGAGAATCATTCCCCAAGTTACTTTGCTTTTTGTTTATAAGGTGAGATATTTCTCATTACAGCATATATCCACTTTCCATCTGGAATGTCCAAATTTAGCTTCTGTAGGAAATATGTTTCTAACCTGCTGAATCAAACATAATTTTAACTCCCTTAGTTGAATGAACACACACCCAGAAGATATGTTTCTTCTCTGTTTTACAGGAAGTTTTACAGCTATTTTGTATAGGATGGGATTTTGCAGGAAATGTCAGTTTGGAGATACTCCGCTGAAAGCATTTTCAAACTGCTGAATACATACAACAGTTTAACTCTGTAAGTTGAATGCACACATTGACAAGCATTCTCCCAGATAGCTTCCTTTTAGTTTTTAAGGTGAGATATTTCTCATTACATCATATACCCAATTTCCATCAGGAATGTCCAAATCTAGCTTCTGTAGGAAATGTGTTTCTTTTTTTTAAAATTTATTTTTATTGTATTTTAGGTTTGGGGTACATATGAAGAACATGCAAGATTTTTGCATAGGTACACATGTGGCAGTGTGATTTGCTGCCTTGTTCCCCATCACCTATATAAGGCATTTCTCCCCATGCTATCTCTCCCGAACTTCCCACCCCCCGTCCCTCCCCTATTTCCCCCCAACAGACCCCAGTGTGTAGTGCTCCCCTCCCTGTGTCTATGTGTTCTCATTGTTCAACACCCCCCATGAGTAAGAACATGTGGTGTTTGATTTTCTGCTCTCGTGTCAGCTTGCTGAGAATGATGGTTTCCAGGTTCATCCATGTCCCTACAAAGGACATGAACTCATCATTTTTTATGGCTGCATAGTATTCCATGGTGTATTTGCCACATTCTCCCTGTCCAGTCTATCATCAATGGGCATTTGGTTTGGTTCCAGGTCTTTGCTATTGTAAACAATGCTGCAATGAACATTCGTGTGCATGTGTCCTTATAGTAGAAAGACTTATAATCCTTTGGATATATACCTAGCAATGGAATTGCTAGGTCAAATGGAATTTCTATTTCTAGGTCCTTGAGAAATCGCCACACTGTCTTCCACAATGGTTGAACTAATTTACACTCCCACCAACAGTGTAAAAGGGTTCCTATTTCTCCACATCCTCTCCAGCAACTGTTGTCTCTGGATTTTTTAATGATCGCCATTTGAACTGGCATGAGATGGTATCTCAATGAAGTTTTGATTTGCACTTATCTGATGACCAGTGGTGATGAGCATTTTTTCCTATGTTTGTTGTCCTCATGTATGTCTTCTTTTGTAAAGTGTCTGTTCATATCCTTTGCCCACTTTTGAATGGGCTTGTTTGTTTTTTTCTTGTAAATCTGTTTTAGTTCTTTGTAAATTCTGGATATCAGCCCTTTGTCAGATGGGTAAACTGTAAAATTTTTTTCCCATTCTGTTGGTTGCTGATTCACTCTAATGACTGTTTCTTTTGCTGTGCAGAAGCTGTGAAGATTGATTAGGCCCCATTTGCCTATTTTGGCTTTTGTTGCCAATGCTTTTGGTGTCTTGGTCATGAAGTCCTTGCCTACACCTATGTCCTGAATGGTTTTGCCTAGATTTTCTTCGAGGGTTTTTATGGTGTTGGGTCTTTTTATAAGTCTTTAATCCATCTGGAGTTAATTTTAGTGTAAGGTGTCAGGAAGGGGTCCAGTTTCTGCTGGCACCATCGAAAAGCCAGGTAAGGTAAGCAAGGAAAGGCAATGCACCATGGGCACCATGGTAAGGCAAGGCAAGGCACGTCAAGGCACTGCGGGTACCCTGGTAAGGAAAGTCAGTGCAAGGCAAGGCAAAGCAAGGCACAATGGTAAGGCAAGGCAAGGCAAGGCAAGGCAAGGCAAGGCAAGGCAAGGCAAGGAAAGGCATCATGGGCACAATGGTCAGGCTAGGCAAGGCAAGGCACCATAGGCACCATGGTAAGTCAAGGAAAGGCAAGACACTGCACCATGGACACCAAACTATGGCCAAGCAAGGCAAAGCAAGGTACCATGGGCACAAGGGTAGGGGAAGGCAAGGCATGGCATGCCAATGTGCCATGGATACTTTGGTAAGGCAACGCATGACAAGACAAGGCAAAGCAAGGCAAGGGAAGGCATCATGTGTTCCATGGTAAGGCAAAAGAAAGCAAGGCAAGGAAAGGCACCATGGTACCATGGTAAGGCAAGAAAATGCCAGGCAAGGCAACACAGGCACCATGGTACAGCAAGGGAAAGCAAAGCAAGGCAAGGCAAGGCACCATGGTAAGGCAAAGCAAGGCATCGTGGACACCATGGTAAGGAAAGGCAAGGAAAGGCACTATGGGCGCCATGATAAGGCAAGGCTAGCATTTCTAGTCACCATGGACGCCATGGTAAAACATGACAAGGCAAGGAAAGGCATGGCAATGAATTATGGACAACATTGTAAGGCAAAGCAAGGCAAGGCACAATGGGAACCATGGTAATGCAAGGCATCGTAAGGCTAGGCATCATGGGCAATATGTTAAGTAAGGCAAGGCATTGCAAGGGACCATGGGAACTATGGTGTGGCAAGTCAAGGCAAGGCAACACAAGCCACACTGTAACTCATGGGAAGGCAAGGCAAGGCAAGTGAAGGCACCCTGGCACCATGGTAAGGCAAGTAAAGGCAATGTAAGACACCATGGACACAACGGTAAAGCAAGTCAAGTAAATGTAAGGCACCATGGGCACTATGGTAAAGCAAGTCAAGGCAAGGTAAGGCAACAAGCGTCTTGCCCAACAAGTTAGATATATTTCTCCTAGGTGAAAGGACACAAAGCAGAGCAGTTTCAAAAACATCTTTCTTTTTTTTTCATTTATTTAATTTTATTGCATTTTAGGTTTTGGGGTACATGTGAAGAACATGCAAGATTGTTGCATAGGTACACATGTGACAGTGTGGTTTGCTGCCTTCCTCCCCATCACCTACATCTGGCATCTCTCCACTTGCTATCTCTCCCCTACTCCCCACCCCCAACCAACCCTCCCCTATTACCCCCAACTGACCCCGGTGCGTAGTGCTCCCCTCCCAGTGTCCATGTGTTCTCATTGTTCAACACCTGCCTATGAGTGAGAACATGTGGTGTTTGATCTTCTGCTCTTCTGTCAGTTTGCTGAG
>NW_016107938.1:784034-786017 GCF_001604975.1 Cebus imitator
TCTACTTGATCATGGTGGATAAGCTTTTTGATATGCTGTTGCAATCGGCTTGTCAGTATTTTATTGAAGATTTTTGCATCTATGTTCATCATGGATATTGGTCTGAAGTTTTCTTTTCTTGTTGAGTCTCTGCTGGGTTTTGGAATCAGGATGATGTTGGTGTCATAAAATGATTTGGGAAGAATTCCCTCTTTTTTTATTGTTTGGAATAGTTTCAGAAGGAATGGTACCAGCTCCTCTTTGTATTTCTGGTAGAATTCAGCTGTGAACCCATCTGGCCCAGGGCTTTTTTTGAGTGGTAAGCTCTTAATTGCTGCCTCAACTTCAGACCTTGTTATGGGTCTGTTCAGGGTTTCGGCTTCTTCCTGGTTTGGGCTTGGGAGGAGGCAAGTGTCCAGGAATGTATCCATTTCTTCCAGGTTTACTAGTTTATATGCATAGAGTTGTTTGTAGTAATCTCTGTTGATGGTTTGAATTTCTGTGGAATCTGTGGTGACATCGCCTGTACCGTTTTTTATTGCATCAATTTGGTTATTCTCTCTTTTCTTTTTTATTAATCTGGCTAGTAGTCTGTCTATTTTGTTGATGTTTTCAAAAAACCAGGTCCTAGATTTATTGATTTTTTGAAGGGTTTTTTGTGTCTCTATCTCCTTCAGTTCTGCTCTGATCTTAGCTATTTCCTGTCTTCTGCTAGAATTTGAGTTTTTTTGATCTTGCTCCTCTAACTCTTTCAGTTTTGACGATAGGGTGTCAATTTTTGATCTCTCCTTGCTTCTCATGTGGGCACTTATTGCTATATATTTTCCTCTAGCACTGCTTTAAATGTGTCCCAGAGGTTCTGGTATGTTGTATCTTCATTCTCGTTGGTTTCGAAGAACATCATTATTTCTGTCTTCATTTCATTGTTTATTCAGTCAACATTCAAGAGCAAGTTGTTCAGTTTTCGTGAAACTGTGCGGTCTGGGTTCGTTTTTGGATTCTGATTTCTAACTTGATTGCCCTGTTGTCTGAAAGACTGTGTTATGATTTCCATTCTTTTGCATTTGCAGAGGAGTGATTTACTCCCAGTTATGTGGTTAATTTTAAAGTAGGTGTAATGTGGTGCTGCGAAGAATGTATATTCTGTGGATTTGGGGTGGAAAGTTTTGTAAATGTCTATTAGGTTTGCTTGTTCCAGGTCTGAGTTGAGGTCCTGGATATCCTTGTTAATTTTCTGTCTGGTTGATGTGTCTAATATTGACAATGGGCTGTTAAAGTCTCCCACTATTATTGTGTGGGAGTCTAAGTCTCTTTGTAAGTCATTAAGAACTTGCCTAATGTATCTGGGTGCTCCTGTATTGGGTGCATATATATTTAGAATCGTTAGCTGTTCTTGTTGCATTGATCCTTTTACCATTATGTAATGTACTTCTTTGTCTCTTTTGATCTTTGTTGCTTTAAAGTCTAATTTATCAGAGATGAGAATTGCAACTCCTGCTTTTTTTTTGCTCTCCACTTGCTTGGTAAATCTTCCTCCATCGCTTTATTTTGAGCCTCTGTGTATCCTTGTACGTGAGATGGGTTTCCTGGATACAGCACATAGATGGGTTTTGGCTTTTTATCCAATTTGCCAGTCTGTGTCTTTTGATTGGGGCATTTAGTCCATTTACATTTAGGCTTAATATTTTTATGTGTCAACCTGATACTGCCATTTTGGTGCTAGTTGGCTGTTTTGCCCTTTAGTTGGTGCAGATTCCTCATTGTGTTGATTCTCTTTATCATTTGGCATGTTTTTGGAGTGGCTGGTACTGGTTTTTCGTTTATATGTGTACAGCTTCTTTCAGGAGCTCTTGTAAAGCTGGCCTGGTGGTGACGAAATCTCTGAGTACTCGCATGTTCCCAAAGGATTTTATTTTTCCTTCACTTATGAAGCTTAGTTTGGCTGGATAGGAGATTCTGGGTTGAAAGTTCTTTTATTTAAGGATGTTGAATATTGGCCCCCAC
>NW_016107938.1:788712-797187 GCF_001604975.1 Cebus imitator
GTTAACCTCTGTAAGTGGAATTAATACACTGACAACCATTCTGTTAGACACCATCATTTTCGTTTTAGAACCAGACGTTTCTCATTACAGAATATTCTCCCATTCACTCAGGAATGCGCAAACCCAGCACCTAGAAGAAACCGGTTTTTAACTCACTGAATCTAAACATAGATTCAACACCCTTAGTTGAACGAACACATATCAGAGCTGTTTGTACAACATGCTTCTTCTGTGTTTTAGATGCAGTCTTACTGCTATTTCTTATATGCAGGGATTTTGCTAGAAATGTATGTTTTTAGATTCTACACAGAATGGATTTCTATACAGCTACATACACACACCAGTTTAACTCAGTAAAGTGAATGCACACATTGTTAAATAGCTCCATTTTCGTCTTAGAGCCAGATATTTCTCATTACAGAATATATTCCCATTCACTCGGGAACATCCAGACGCAGCTCCTAGAAGAAACGTGTTTCTAACTCGCTGTATCTAAACATAGATGCAACGGCCTAAGGTAAATGAACGCACAGAAGGGCAGTTTGAAAGATTCATTTATTCTCTGTTTCAGATGCTGTCTTACTGCTATTTCTTATGCCTCAATTTGGCTGGAAATGTCTGTTTTTAGATTCTCCACAGAAAGGATTTCTGAACTGCTGCATACACACATCAGTTTATATCTATAAGTTGAATGCAGACGTTGACAATTATCCTGTTAGATAGCTCCGTTTTCGCTTTAGAGCCAGATATTTCTTATTACAGCATATACTCCCAACCACTTTGGAACGTCCAAACACAGCTCCTAGAAGAAACGTTTCTCTAAGTCGTCGAATCTAAAGATAGATGCAACTCCCTAAGGTGAACGAACACACAGCAGAGCTGTTTGAAGGATACGTTTATTCTGTGTTTTAGACGCAGTATTACTGCTATTTCTTGTATGCTGGGATTTTGCTGAAAATGTCTGTTTTTAGATTCTCCACAGAAAGGGTTTCTAAACTGTTGCATCAGTTTAACTCTGTAAGGTCAATGAACACATTGACAAGCATTGTGTTAAAAAGGTCCATTTTTGTTTTAGAACCCCATGTTTCCCATTACAGCGTATTCTCCCATGCACATCTGAATGTCCAAACGCGTCTCCTAGAAGAAACGTGTTTCTAAGTCGCTGAATCTAAACATAGATTCAACTCCATTAATTGTATGAACACACTGCAGAGCACTTTGAAAGATACGTTTATTCTGTTTTAGACGTAGTCTTACTGCTATTTCTTATATACCAGGATTTTGCTGAAATTGCCTGATTTTAGATTCTCCACAGAAAGGGTTTCTACACTGCTGCATACACACATCAGTTTAACTCTGTAAGATGAATGCACACATTAACAATCATTCTGTTAGATAGCTTCATTTCTGTTTTACAACCAGATGTTTCACATTACAGCATACACTCCCATTCACTTGGAAATGTCCAAATGCAGCCTCTGGAAGAAACAGCTTTATAAGTCGCTGAATCCAAACTTAGATTCAACTCCCTTAATTCAACCAACACGCAGCAGAGCAGTTTGAAAGTTAAGTTTCTTCTTTGTTTTAGATGCAGTCTTACCGCTATTTCTTACATGTTGGGATGTTGCTGGAAATGTCTGTTTTAGATTATCCACAGAAAGTGTTTCTAAACTGCATGATAAACACATTACTTTATAAGTTGAATCCACACATTGACAATCATTCTGTTAGATAGTTTCGTTTTCATTCTAGAAATAGATGTTTCTCATTACAGCATTTACTCCCACTCACTTGGGAATGTCCAAACTCAGCTCCTAGAAGAAACGGGTTTCTAACTCGCTGAATCTAAACATAGATGCAACTCCAGGAGTTGAGGGAATGCACAGCAGAGCAATTTGAATGATACATTTCTTTTGTGTTTTAGATGCAGTCTTACAGCTATTTTTTATATGCTGGAATTTTGTGGGAAATGTATGTTTTTAGATTCTCCACAGAAAGTGTTTCTAAACTGCTAATACACATATCAGTTTAACCCTGAAAATTGAATGCACACATTGACAACCTTTCTGTTAGATAGCTCCTTTTTTGTTTTAGAACCAGATGTTTCTCATTACAGCATATACTCCCATTCACTCGGGAAAGACCAAATGCAGCTCCTAGGAGAAACGGGTTTCTAACTCGCTGAATCTAAACATAGATTCAACTCCCTTAGTTAAACGAACACACAGCAGGGCAGTGTGAAAGATACATTTCTTCTCTGTTTTGGACTGCATTCTTACTGCTATTTCTTATATGCCTGGATTAGGCTGGAAATGTCTGTTTTCAGATTTTCCACAGAAAGTGTTTCTGAACTGCTGTATACACACATCAGTTTAACATCATAAGTTGAATGCACGCTTTGGAAACAATTCAGTTAGATAGCTCCGTTTTCGTTTTAGAGCCAGATATTTCTCATTGCAACATATACTCTCATTCACTCTGGAATATCCAAACGCTGCTCCTGGAAGAAAAGTGTTTCGACATATCTGAATCTAAAAGTAGGTGCAAGTCCCTAAGGTGAATGAACACACAGCAGAGCAGTTTGAAAGACACGTTTCTTCTGTGTCTTAGACGCAGTCTTATTCCTATTTCTTATATGCCTGGATTTGGTTGGAAATGTCTGTTTTAGATTCTCCACAGAAAGTATTCTGAACTGCTGCATACACACAGCACTTTAACTGTGTAATTTGAATGCACACATAGACAACCATTCTTTTTGATAGCTACGTTTTCGTTTTAGAGCCAGTTATTTCTCATTACAGCATACACTTCCATTCACTCTGGAATGTCAAAACGCAGCTCCTAGAAGAAACAGTTCTAACTCAATCTAAAGGTAGAAGCAACTCCCCAAGGTGAATGAACTCACAACAGAAAAGTTTGAAAGATACATTTCTTCTGTGTTTTAGACGCAGTCTTACTTCTATTTCTTATATGGGTGAATTTCCCTGGAAATGTCTGTTTTTATTTTCTCCACAGAAAGGCTTTCTGAACTGCTGCAGACACAATTTAACTCTGTAAGTTGAATGCACACCTTGAAATTATCGCGTTAGATATCACTCTTTTCCTTTTAGAGCCAGACTTTTTTCGTTACCGCATATACTCCCATTCATGCTGAAATGTCCAAAAGTAGCTCCTACCAGAAACGTGTTTCTAACTCGCTGAATCTAAACATAGACACAACTCCCTAAGGTGGACGAACACACAGCAGAGCAGTTTGAAAGATACATTTCTTCTCTGCTTTAGAAGCAGTCTTACTGTGATTCCCTATATGCTTGGATTTGGCTGGAAATGTCTGTTTATAGATTGTCCACAGAAAGTGTTTCTGAATTGCTGCATACACACATCAGTTTAACTCTGTAAGTTGAATAGACAGATTGACAACCGTTCTGTTAGAATGCTCTGTTATAGTTTTAGAGCCAGATATTTATCATTATACCATATACACCTATTTACTCTGGAATGTCCAAACGGAGCTCCTAGAAGAAACGTGTTTCTAACTTGCTGAGTCTAAATGTAGATGTAACTCCCTAAGGTGAATGAACACACAGCAGAGCAGTTTGAAAGGCACGTTTTGTCTGCTTTTTTTTTTTAAATTTTTTTTATTTTTTCCCATTTATTTATTTTATTGCATTTCAGGTTTTGGGGTACATGTGAAGAACATGCAAGATTGTTGCATAGGTACACACGTGGCAGTGTGATTTGCTGCCTTCCTCCCCATCACCTACATCTGGCATCTCTCCCCCTGCTATCTCTCCCCAGCTCCCCATCCACCACCCTCCCTCGTCTGCTTTTTAGATGCAGTCTTACTGCTATTTCTTATAAGCTTGGATTTTGCTGGAAATGATTGTTTTAAGTCCTCCACAGAAAGGGTTTCTGAACTGCTGCATACACACACCAGTTTAACTGTGTAATTTGAATGCACACCTTGACAACCATTTGGTTAGATAGCTCGGTTTTTATTTTAGAGCCAGATATTTCTCATTACAGCATATACACCCATTCATTCCAGAATATACAAACGCTGCTCCTAGAAGAAAGTTGTTTCGAACCCGAGGAATGTAAACATGAATTCAACTCTCTAAGGTGAAAGAACACACAGCTGAGCAGCTTGAAAGGTACGTTTCTTCTGTGTTTTAGTTGCAGTCTTACACCTATTTCTTATATGCCTGTATTTGCCTGGAATTGTCTGTTTTTAGATTCTTCACAAAAGGCTTTCTGAATTGCTGTGTACACACATCTGTTTAACTCTGTGAGTTGAATGCACACATTGATAACCTTTCTGTTACATAGCTCCGATTTCATTTTAGAGCCAGATATTTGTCATTATAGCAGAGACTGCCATTTACCCTGGAATATCCAAATGCTGCTCCTACAAGAAAGGTGTTTGTAACTCCCTGAATCTAAACATAGACGCAACTGTCTTAGGTGAACGAACACACAACAGAGCAGTTTGAAAGATACGTTTCTTCTGTGTTTTAGACGCATTCTTACTGCTATTTCTTATACGCTGGGATTTGGCTGGAAATGCCTGTTTTTAGATTCTCCACAGAAAGGGTTTGCAAACTGCTGCATACACACATCAGTTTAACTCTGTAATTTGAATGCACACATTGACAACTATTTCGTTAGATAGTTCGGATTTCATTTTGGAGCCATATATTTCTCATTACAGCATATAAATCCTTTCATTCCGGAATATCCAAACGGTGCTCCTCGAAGAAGGTTGTTTGGAACTCGCTGAATCTAAAGATAGATGCAACTTCCTTAGGTGAACGAATACACAGCAGAGCAGTTTGAAAGACACATTTCTTCTGTGTTTTACATGCATTCTTATGGCTATTTCTTATATGCCTGGATTTGGTAGGAAATGTCTTTTTTTAGTTTCTCCATCGAAAGGTTTTCTGAACTGCTGCATTCATATATCAGTTTAACTCTGTAAGCTGAATGGACACATTGACAACCATGCTGTTATATACCTTTGTTTTCAGTTTAGAGCCAGATATTTTTCATTACAGCACATGCTCGCATTCACTCTGGAATATTAAAATGCTGCTCGTGGAGGAAATGTGTTTCTAACTCGCTGAATCTAAAAATAGATGCAACTTCCTAAGGTGAGCAAACACAAAGCTGTTTTCACTAGACGTTTCTCCTGTGTTTTAAACGCAGTCTTACTGATATTTCTTACATGCCTGGATTTGGCTGGAAATGTCTGTTTTTAGATTCTCCACAGAAAGTGCTCCTGAACTGCTGCATACACAAATCAGTTTAATTTCATAAGTTGAATGCACGCATTGACAACCATTCTGTTAGATAGCTCCATTTTCGTTTTAGAGCCAGATATTTCTCCTTACAGCATATATTCCAATTCATTATTGAATACCAAAAGCTGCCCCCAGAAGGAAGGTGCTTCTAAATTGCTGAATCTAAACATAGATGGAACTCCCTAAGGTGAACAAACACACAGAAGAGTAGTTTTAAAGATACGTTTCTTCTGTGTTTTAGACGCAGTCTTACAGCTATTTCTTATATGCCTGAATTTGCCTGGAATTGTTTGTATTTAGATTCTCTACAGAAAGGGTTTCTGAACTGCTGCATACACACACCTGTTTAACTGTGTGAGTTGAATGCACACATTGACAATCATTCTGTTAGATAGCTCCGTTTTCGTTTTAGACCCAGTTATTCCTCATTACAGCATATACTTCCATTTACTCTGGAATGTCAAAACGCAGCTCCTAGAAGAAACAGGGTTCTAACTCGCTCAATCTAAACATAGATGCAACTCCCTAAGGTGAACGAACACAAAGCAGAAAAGTTTGAAAGATACATTTCTTCTGTGTTTTATACGCAGTCTTACTGCTATTTCTTATATTCCTGGTTTTGGTTTCAAATGCCTGTTTTAGAGCCTGTTATTTCTCATTACAACATATACTTCCATTCACTCTGGAATGTGAAAACGCAGCTCCTAGAAGAAACGTGGTTCTAACTCGATCAATCTAAACGAAGTTGCAACTCTCTAGGGTCAACGAACACACAGTAGAAAAGTTTGAAAGGTACGTTTCTTCTGTGTTTTAGATGCAGTCTTACTGCTATTTCTTGTATTCCTGGTTTTGGCTGGAAATGTGAGTTTTTAGGTTCTCCACAGAAAGGGTTTCTGAACTGCTGCATACACACTTTTTAACTCTGTAAGTTGAATGCACACATTGACAACTATTGTGTTAGATATCACTGTTTTCCTTTTAGAGCCAGATATTTTTCATTACAGCGTATACTCCCATTCACTCTGGAATGTCCAAACGCAGCTGCAAGAAGAAACGTGTTTCTAACTAGATGAATCTACTATAGATGCAACTCCCTAAGGTGAACGAACACATAGCAGAGCAGTTTGCAAGATACGTTTCTTCTGTGTTTTATATGTAGTCTCACTGCTATTTCTTATATGTCTGAATTTTGCTGGAAAAGTCTGTTTTTAGATTCTCCACACAAAGTTTGTCTGAACTGCTGCATACACACATTAGTTTAACTCTGTAATTTGAAAGCACACATTGACAACCATTCTGTTAGATAGCTCCGTTTTTCTTTTAGAGCCAGATATTTCTCATTACAGCATATACTCCCTTTCACTCCGGAATGTCCAAAAGCAGCTTTAGAAGAAACGTGTTTCTAACTCACTGAATCTAAACATAGATGCAACTCCCTAAGGTGAACGAACACGTGCAAAGCAGTGTGAAAGGTACGTTTCTTCTGTGTTTTACATGCCATCTTATTGCTCCTTATAATATGTGCTCATTTGGCTGGAAATGTCTGTTTTTAGGTTCTACATAGAAAGAGTTTATGAACTGCTGCATACACACATCAGTGGCACACTGTCAGTTGAATACACACATTGACAACCATTCTGTTAGATAGCTCCGTTTTCGTTTTAGAGCCAGATATTTCTCATTACAGCATATACTCCCATTCACTCTGGAATATGCAAATGCTGCTCCTAGAAGACAGGTGTTTCTAAATCGCTGAATATAAACATAGATGTAACTCCCTCAGGTGAACGAACACACAGCAGAGCAGTTTGAAAGACACATTTCTTCTGTCATTTAGATGCAGTCTTACTGCTATTTCTTATATACCTGGATTTGGCTGGAAATGTCTGTTTTTAGGTTCTCCATAGAGAGTGTTTGCAAACTGCTGCATACACAGATCAGTTTAACTCTGTAAGTTGAATGCACACGTTGACAACCATTCGGTTACATAGCTCCATTTTTGATTTAGAGCCAGATATTTCTCATTACAGCATACACTGCCACTAACTCGGGAATATCCAAATTCTACTCCTACAAGAAAGGTGTTAGAAACACCTCTAAACATAGACGCAACTGCCTTAGGTGAACAAAGACACAGCAGAGCAGTTTGAAAGATACATTTCTTCTGTGTTTTAGACGCAGTCTTACTGCTATTTCTTATATGCCGGGATTTGGCTGGAAAACTATGTTCTTAGATTCTCCACAGAAAGGGTTTGTGAACTGCTGCATACACACATCAGTTTAACTGTGTAATTTGAATGCACACATTGACAACCTTTCTGTTACATAGCTCTGATTTCGTTTTGGAGCCAGATATTTCTCATTGCAACATATAATCCCATTCATTCCGGAACATCCAAACTCTGCTTCTAGAAGAAAGCTGTTTCAAACATGCTGAATCTAAACATAGATGCAACTCCCTAAGGTAAATGAATACACAGCAGAGTAGTTTGAAATATACGTTTCTTCTGTTTTAGATGCAGTCTTACTTCTATTTCTTATATGCCTGGATTTGGTAGGAAATGTCTGTTTTTAGTTTCTCCTCAGGAAGGTTTTCTGAACTGCCGCATTCATACATCAGTTTAACTTTGTAAGTTGAATGGACACATTGACAACCATGCTGTTAGATACCTTCATTTTCGGTTTAGAGCTAGATATTTCTCATTAAAATATTTACTCACATTCACTCTGGAATATTGATATGCTGCTCCTGGAGTAAAGGGGTTTCAAACTGGCTGAATCTACACATAGATGTAACTTTCTAGGTCAACAAACACACAGCAGAGCAGTTTGAAAGATACATTTCTTCTGTGTTTTAGACAAAGTCTTACGGCTATTTCTTATATGCCTGGATTTGGCTGGAAATATCTCTCTTTAGATTTTCCACAGAAAGGGTTTCTGAACTGTTGCATACACACATCAGTTTAATTCTGTGAGTTGCATGCACACACTAGCAACCATTCTGATAGATAGCTCCATTTTCATTTTAGAGCCAGATATTTCTAATTACACCACATGCTCCCATTCACTCTAGAATATCCAAACGCTGCTTCTAGAAGAAAGGTGTTTCTAACTCGCTGAATCTAAACATAGATGCAACTCCATAACGTCAACAAACACACAGCAGAGCTGTTTG
>NW_016107938.1:797345-812457 GCF_001604975.1 Cebus imitator
ACACATCAGTTTAACTTTGTAACTTGAATGCACACGTTGAAAACCACTTTGTTAGATAGCTCCATTTTCGTTTTAGAGCAAGATATTTTTCATTAAAGCATATACTCTCATTCACTATGGAATATCCACACGCTTCTCCTAGAAGAAAGGTGTTTTTAACTCGCTGAATCTAAACATAGATGCAACTCCCTATGGTGAACGAACACACAGCAAAGCAGATTCAAAGATACGTTTCATCTGTGTTTTAGACGTAGCCTGACTGCTATTCCTTATATGCCTGGATTTGCCTGTAAATGTTTGTTTTCAGATTCTCCACAGAAAGTGTTTCTGAACTGCTGCATACACACAACAGTTTAACTCTGTACGTTTAATGCACACATTGACAACCATTCTGTTAGATAGATCGGTTTTCATTTTAGAGCCAGATATTTCTGATTACAGCACATACTCCCATTCACTCTGGAATATACAAACACTGCTCCTAGAAGATAGGTGTTTCTAACTTACTGAATATAAAAATAGATGCAACTTCATAACGTGATTGAAAACACAGCAGAGCAGTTTGAAAGATATATTTCTTCTATGTTTTAGACGCAGTTTTACTGCTATTTCTTTTCTTTCTTTCTTTTTTTTTTAATATGCGTGGATTTGGCTTGAAATGTCTGTTTTTAGATTCGCCACAGAAAAAGCTTCTGAACTGCAGCATACATACATAAGTTTACCTCTGTAAGTGGAATATGCACATTGACAACCATTCTGTTGGATATCTCCGTTTTCGTTTTAGAGCCAGATATTTCTCATTACAGCATATACCCCCATTTTCTCTGGAATATTCAAATGCAGCTCCTAGTAGCCACAGGTTTCTAACTCATTGAATCTAAATATACAAGAAACTCCCTATGGTGAATGACCACACAGCAGAGGAGTTTGAAATACACATTTCTTCTGTGTTTTAGACACAGTCTTACTGCTATTTCTTATAGGCCTCGGTTTGTCTGGAAATGTCTGTTTTTAGATTCACCACAGAAAGTGTTTCTGAACTGCTGCATACACACATCACTTTAACTCTGTAAGTTGAATGCACACATTGACAATCATTCTGTTAGATAGCTCCATTTCTGTTTTAGAGCCAGATATTTCTCATTACACCACATACTCCTAATCACTCTGGAATATCCAAATGCAGCTCCTAGAAGAAAGGTGTTTCTAACTCGCTGAATCTAAACATAGATGCAACTGCCTAACGTGAATGAAGACACAGCAGATCAGTTTGAAAGATACATTTCTTATGTGTTTTACACGCAGTCTTAATCCTATTTCTTAAATGGCTGAATTTGTCTGCTAACGTCTGTTTTTAGATTCTCCACAGAACGGATTACTGAACCGCTGCATTCACACATCAGTTTTACTCTGTAAGTTGAATGCACTCACTGACAACCATTCTGTTAGATAGTTCCATTTGCCGTTTAGAGCCAATTATTTCTCATTACAGCATATACTCCCTTTCCCTCTGAAATGTCGAAGGGCAGCTCCTACAAGGAACATGTTTCTTACTCGCAGAATCTAAACATAGATGCAACTCCCTAAGGTGAAGGAACACACAGCAGATTGGTGTGAAAGATACATTTCTTCTTTGTTTTAGATGCAGTCTTACTGCTATTACTTATATGCCCGGATTATACTGGAAATGTCTACTTTTATATTCTCCACAGAAAAGATTTCTGAACTGCTGCACACACACATCAGTTTAACTCTGAATGTTGAATGCACACATTAACAACCATTCTGTTAGATAGCTCCATTTCCGTATTAGAGCCAGATATTTCTCATTACATCTTTTACTCCTATTCGCTCTGGAATGTCCAATCTCAGCTCTTAGAAGAAAGGTGTTTCTAACTTGCTGAATCTAAACAAAGTGCAACTCCCTAAGGTGAATGAACACACAACAGAGCAGCTTGAAAGATACGTTTCTTCTTTGTTTTAGATGCAGTCTTAATGCTATTTCTTATATGCCTGGATTTGGCTAAAAATGTCTGTTTTTGAATTCTACACAGAAAGTGTTTCTGAACTGCGGCAGACACACATCACTTTAACTAACTCTAGAGGAAACCTGCTTCTAACAAGCTGAAAGTAAACATAGGTGCAACTGCCTAAGGTGAACAAACACAGCAGGGCAGTTTGAAAGATAAGTTTTTTCTGTGTTTTAGTCGCAGTGTTACTGCTATTTCTCATATGCCTCTATTTGGCTGGAAATGTCTGTTTTTAGATTCACCCACAGAAAGTGTTTCTGAACTGTTGCATGCACACACCTGGTTAACTTTGTAAGTTGAATACACACATTGACAATCATTCTGTTAGATAGCTCCGTTTCTGTTTTAGAACCAGATATTTCTCATTACAGAGTATACTCCAATTCTGCAATGTCCAAACGCAGCTCCTAGAAGAAACATGTTTCTAAATTGCTGAATCTAAACATAGATGCAACTCCCTACGGTGAAAAAACAGACAGCAGAGCAGTTTGAAGATACGTTTCTTTGCTATTGTAAACAGTGCTGCAATGAACATTCATGTGCATGTGTCCTCACAGTAGAGCGATTTGTAATCCTTTGGATATATACCCAGTAATGGGATTGCTGGGTCAAATGGAATTTTTATTTCTAGGTCCTTGAGGAATCGCCACACTGTCTTCCACAAGGGTTGAACTAATTTACACTCCCACCAACAGTGCAAAAGTGTTCCTATTTCTCCACAACAATAGCAAAGACCTGGAAGCAACCCAAATGCCCATCGACGATAGACTGGACAGGGAAAATGTGGCACATATACACCATGGAATATTATGCAGCCATCAAAAACGATGAGTTTGTGTCCTTTGTAGGGACATGGATGAACCTGGAAACCATCATTCTCAGCAAACTGACAAAAGAGCAGACGATCAAACACCGCATGTTCTCACTCATAGGCCGTGTTGAACAATGAGAACACATGGACACAAGGAGTGGGGCACTACACACTGGGGTCCGTTGGGGGGAAATTGGAGAGGGATGGTGGGGGGTGGGGAGCTGGGGAGAGATAGCAAGGGGAGAAATGCCAGATGTAGGTGATGGGGATGAAGGCAGCAAATCACACTCCCATGTGTGTACCTATGCAACAATTATGCATGTTCTTCACATGTACCCCAAAACCTAAAATGCAATAAAATAAATAAATGGGGAAAAAAAGATACGTTTCTTCTGTTTTTTAGATGCAGTCTTACCACTATTTCTTATATCTCTGTAGCTGTCGGGAAATGTCTGTTTGTAGGTGTTTCTAACTCGCTGAATCTAAACATAGCTGCAACTGCTTAAGGTGAAAGAAGACACAGCAGATCAGTTTGAAAGATACGTTTCTTATGTGTTTGAGATGCAGTCTTACTTCTACTTCTGAAATGGCTGGATTTGTCTGCTAACGTTGGTTTTTAGATTCTCCACAGAATGGATTTCTGAACGGCTGCACACATCAGTTTAACTCTGCAAGTTGAATGCACACATTGACAACAGTTCTGTTAGATAGCTCTGTTTTCATTTTAGAGCCAGATATTTATCATTACAGTGTATACGTCCTTTCACTCGGGAATATCCAAACGCTGTTCCTAGAACGAAAATATTTCTATATTGCTGAATCTAAACATAGATACAACTCTTAAAGGTGAAGGAACACACAGCAGAGCAGTTTGAAAGATATGTTTCTTCTGTGTCTTAGACGCTGTATTAAAGCTATTTCTTATATGTCCGGATTTGGATGGAAATGTCTGTTGTTAGATTCTCCACAGAAAGGGTTTGTGAACTGCTGCAGACACACATCAGTTTAACTCTGTTGGTTGAAAGCACACTTTGACAACCATTCTGTAAGATAGCTCTGTTTTCATTTTAGAGCCAGATATTTCTCATTAAAGCAAATACAGCCATTCATTCTGAAATATGCAAACGCTGTTCCTAGAAGAAGGGTGTTTCTAACTCTCTGAATATAAACATAGAGGCAACTCCCTAAGGTGAATGAACACACAGCAGAGCAGTTTCAAACATACGTTTCTTCTGTGATTTAGATGCAGTCTTACTGCTGTTTCTTATATGTCTGGATGTGGCTGAAAATATCTGTTTTTAGTTTCTCCACAAAAAGAGTTTTTGAACTGCTGCATAAACACATCAGTTTAACTCTGCAACTTGAATGCACACATTGACAACCACTCTGTTAGATAGCTCAGCTTTCCTTTCAAGGCAAGATATTTCTCATTACAGCTTTTACTCCCATTCACTGTGAAATATCCAAATGCTGCTCCTAATAAAAGGTGTTTCTAACTCACTGAATCTAATCATAGATGCAACTTTCTAAGGTGAACAAACACAGAGCAAAGCAGATTGAAAGATACGATTCTTCTGTATTTTAAACGCAGTCTTACTGCTACTCCTTATATGCCTGGATTTGGCTGCAAATGTTTGTTTTCAGATTCTCCACAGAAAAGATTTCTGAACAGCTGCATATTCACATCAGTTTAACTCTGTAAGTTGAATACACACATTGAGAACCATTCTGTTAGACAGCTACCTTTTCGTTTTAGAGCAAGATATTTCTCATTACAGCATATACTCCCATTCACTATGGAATATCCAAACGCTGCTCCTAGAAGAAATGTGCTTCTAACTCACTGAATCTAAACATAGATGTATCTCGCTGAGTTGAATGAACACACAGGAGAGCAGTTTGAAAGATACGGTTTTTCTGCGTTTTAGATGCAGTCTCACTGCTATTCCTTGTATGCCTGGATTTGGCTGGAGATGTTTGTTTTCAGATTCTCCACAGAAAGTGTTTCTGAACTGCTGCATACACACATCAGTTTACCTCTGTAAGTTGAATGCACACATTGACAACCATTCTGTTAGCCTCGTTTTCGTTTTAGACCCAGATATTTCTCATTACAGCATGTACTCACATTCACTCTTGAATATCCAAACGCTGCTCCTAGAGGAAAGGTGATTGTAACTCGCTGAAACTAAACATAGATGCAGCTCTGTAAGGTGAACAAAGAAACATGAAAGCAGTTTGAAAGGTATATTTCTTCTGTGATTTAGATGGAGTCTCACTGCTATTTCTCATATGCCTGGATTTGGTTGGAAATGTCTGTTCTTAGATTCTGCACAGAAAGGGTTTCTGAAGTGCTGCATATACACATCAGTTTAACTCTGTTAGTTGAATCCACACATTGACAACCATTCTGTTAGATAGCTCTGTTTTCCTTTTTAGAGCCAGATATATGTCATTACAGTAAATACTCCCATTCACTCTGGAATGTCCCAAAGTAGCTGCTAGAAGAAACGTGTTTCTAACTCGCTGAATCCAAACATAGATGCAACTCCCTAAGGTGAACGAACACACAGCAGAGCTGTTTGAACGATATGTTTCTTCTGTGTTTTAGACGCAGTCTTACTACTATTTCTTCTATGCCTGGATTTTGCCGTAAATGCCTGTTTTTAAATTGTCCACAGAAAGGGTTTCTGAACAGCTGCATACACACGTCATTTTAACTCTGAAAGTTGAATGCACACATTGACAACCATTCTGTTAGATAGCTCCGTTTTCGTTTTATAGCCAGATATTTCTCATTACAGCATATACTCCCATTCACTCTGTAATATCCTAAAGCTGCTCCTGGAAAAAAGGTGTTTCTAATTCAGTGATTCTAAACATAGATGCAATTCCTTAATGTGAACAAACACACAACAGAGCAGTTTGAGAGATATGTTTCTTCTGTGTTTTAGACACAGTCTTACTGCTATTTCTTATATGCCTGGATTTGGCTGGAAATGTCTGTTTTTCGATTCTCCACAGAAAGTGTTCCTGAAGTGCTGCATACACACACCAGTTTAACTCTGTAAGTTGAATGCACACATTGACAAACATTCTGTTAGATAGCTTCATTTTCCTTTTACAGCCAGTTATTTCTCATTAAAGCATATACTCCCATTCACTCTGGAATATCCAAATGCTGCTCCTATAAGAAACGTGATTCTAACTCGCTGAATGCAAACATAGATGCATCTTCCAAAGGTGAATGAACACACAGCAGAGCATTGTGAAAGATACATTTCTTCTGTGTTTTAGACGCATTTTTACTGCTATTTCTTACATCCATGGTTTGTGCTGGAAATGTCTGTTTTTACATTCTGCATAGAAAGAGTTTATGAACTGCTGCATACCCACATCAGTGACATGCTGTAAGTTAAATTCACTCATTGACAACCATTCTGTTAGATAGCTCCGTTTTCATTTTAGAGCCAGATAGTTCTCATTACAGCATATACTGCCATTCACTCTGGAATATCCAAACGTTGCTCCTAGAAGAAAGGTGCTTCTAACTCACTGAATCTAAACATAGACACAACTTTCTAAGGTGAACGAGCACATAGAAGAGCAGTTTGAAACATACGTTTCTTCACGGTTTTAGAGGCAGTCTTACTGCTATTTCTTATATGACTGGATTTGGCTGGAAATGTCAGTTTTTAAATTCTCCACAGAAAGGGTTTCTGTGTTTAAGTCGCAGTTTTACTATGATTTCTTATAGGCCTGGATTTCGCTGAAAATATGTGGTTTTAGTTTATCCACAGAAAGGATTTCTGAACTACTCCATGCACAAATCACTTTAACTCTGTAAGTTGAATGCACACATTGACAACCATTCTGTTAGATAGCTCTGTTTCCGTTTTAGAGACAGTTATTTCTCATTAGAGCATATACTCATATTCACTGTGGAATATCCAAACGCAGCTCTTAGAAGAAAGGTGTTTCTAACTCGTTGAATCTAAAGATACCTGCAACTACCTAAGTTGAACAAACACTCAGCAAAGCAGTTAGAAAGACATGTTTCTTCTATGTTTTAGAGGCAGTCTTACTGCTATTTCTTATATGCCTGGGTTTGGCTGTAAATGTGTATTTTTAGATTCTCCACAGAAAGGGTTTCTGAACAGCTGCATACACACATCTGTTTAATGCTGTGTGTTGAATACACACATTTACAACCATTTTGTTAGATAGCTCTGTTATCATTTTGGAGCCGGATATTTCTCATTACAGCATACTCTCCCATTCACCCTGGAATATCCAAACGCTGCTCCTAGAAGAAAAGTATTTCTAACTCTCTGATTCTGAATGTAGATGCAACTACCTAAGGTGAACGAACACACAGCAGAGCAGTGTGAAAGTACGTTTCTTCTGTGTTTTAGACGCAGTCTTACTGCTATGTCTTGTATAACTGGATTTGGTTGGTACTGCCTGTTTTTAGATTCTCCACAGAAATGGTGTCCAAACTGCTGCATGCACACAGCTGTTTAACTCTGTAAGTTGAATGCACACATTTACAACGATTTTGTTAGATAGCTCTGTTTTCGTTTTGGAGCCAGATATTTCTCATTACAACATACACTCCCATTCACTCTGGAATATCCAAATGCTGCTCTTAGAAGAAAAATGTTTCTAACTCGCTGAAACTAAACATAGATGCAACTCCCTAAGGTGAAGGAACACACAGCAGAGCAGTTTGAAAGATACGTTTCTTCTGTGTTTTAGACACAGTCTTACTGCTATGTCTCATATACCTGGATTTGGTAGGTAATGTCTGTTTTTAGATTCTCAACAGAAATGGTTTCTGAACTGCTGCATGCACACACCTGTTGAACCCTGTAAGTTGATTGGACACATTTACAACCATTCTGTTACATAGGTCCATTTTTGTTTAAGAGACAGGTATTTCTCACTACACCATGTACTCAAATTCACTCTGGAATATGCAAACGCTGCTCCTAGAAGAAAGGTGTTTCTACCTCGCTGAATCTAAACATAGATGCTAGTCCCTAAGGTGAACGAACACACAGCAGAGCAGTGTGAAAGATACGTTTCTTCTGTGTTTTAGACTACATTCTTATTGCTATTTCTTATATGCCTGGTTTTGGCTGGAAATGTCTGTTTTTAGATTTTCCACAGAAAGGGTTTCTGAAGTGCTGCATACACACACCAGTTAAATGTGTAATTTGAATGCACACATTGACAATCATTCTGTTAGATAGACCCGTTTTCGCTTTACAGCCAGTTATTTCTCATTACACCATATACTTCCATTCACTCTGGAATGTCAAAACGCAGCTCCTTGAAGAAACGGGATTCTAACTGGCTCAGTCTAAATATAGATGCAACTCTCTAAGTGAACGAACACGCAGCAGAAAAGTTTGAAAGATAGGTTTCTTCTGTGTTTCAGATGCAGTCTTACTGCTATTTCTTATATTCCTCATTTTCACTGGAAATGTCTTTTTTTAGATTCCCCACAGAAAGGGTTTCTGAACTGCTGCATACACACATCAGTTTAACTGTGTAATTTGAATGCACACATTGACAACCATTCTGTTAGATAGTTCCGTTTGCGTTTTAGAGCCAGTTATTTCTCTTTACAGCATATAATCCCATTCATTCTGGAATATCCAAATGCTGATCCTAGAAAAAAGCTGTTTCTAACTCTCTGAATCTAAACATAGATGCAACTCCCTAAGGTGAACGAACACACAGCAGAGCAGTTTGAAAGACACGTTTCTTCTGCATTTTAGATGCTGTCTTACTGCTATTTCTTATAAGCCTGGAATTTTCTGGAAATGTCTGTTTTTAGATTCTCTGCAGAAAGGGTTCTGAACTGCTGCATACACACACTAGTTTAACTGTCTAATTTGAATGCACACATTGACAACCATTTTGTTAGATAGCTCCGTTTTTATTTTAGAGCCAGACATTTCTCATTAGAGCATATCCTCATATTCACTGTGGATTATCCAAACGGAGCTCCTAGAGGAAAGGTGTTTCTAACTTGCTGAATCTAAACATACATGCAATGAGCTAAGGTGAACGAACACTCAGCAATGCAGTTTGAAAGACACATTTCTTCAGTGTTTTAGACACAGTCTTAGTGCTATTTCCATATGCCTGGGTATGGTGGGAAATGTCTGTTTTCAGATTCTCCATAGAAAGTGTTTCTGAACTGCTGCACACAGACAACAGCTTAACTGTGTGATTTGAACGCACACATTGATAACCATTCTGTTAGATAGCTCCGTTTTTGTGTTCGAGCCTGATATTTCTGTTTAAATCATATACTTCCATTCACTCTGGAATATCCAAACGTTGCTCCTAGAAGAAAGGTGTTTCTAACTCGCTGAATCTAAACATAGATGCAACTCCCTAAGGTGAATGAAAACACAGCAGAGCAGTTTGAAAGATCCATTTCTTCTGTGATTTAGATATAGTCTTATTGCTGTTTCTTACATGGCTGGATTTGTCTGCTAATGTCGGTTTTTAGATTTTCCACAGAACGGATTTCTGAACTGCTGCATTCACACGTCATATTAACTCTGTAAGTTGAATGCACATATTGACAACTATTCTGTTAGATAGCTCCATTTTCGTTTTAGAGCCACATATTTCTCATTACAGCATATGCTACCTTTCCCTCTGGAATGTCAAAGGGCACCTCCTACAAGGAACGTGTTTCTAACTCGTTGAATCTAAACATAGATGCAACTCCCTAAGCTGAAGGAACACACAGCAGAGCGGTTTGAAAGATACGTTTCTTCTGTGTTTCAGATGCAGTCTTACTGCTTTTACTTGTATGCCTGTATTTTGCTGGAAATGTCTGCTTTTATATTCTCCACAGATAGGACTTCTGAACTGCTGCACACACACATCAGTTTAACTCTGAATGTTGAATGCACACATTAATAACGATTCTGTTAGATAGCTCCATTTTTGTTTTAGAGCCAGATATTTCTCATTACATCTTATACTCCTATTCACTCTGGAATGTCCAAGCACAGCTCCTAGAAGAAAGGTGTTTCTAACCCGCTGGATATAAACAAAGTGCAACTCCCTAAGGTGAACGAACACACAGCAGAGTAGTTTGAAAGATATGTTTCTTCTTTGTTTTAGATGCAGTCTTAATGCTATTTCTTATATGCCTGGATTTGGCCAGAAATGTCTGTTTTTGGATTCTACACAGAAAGCGTTTCTAAACTGTGGCAGACACACACCACTTTAACTCGGTAAGTTGAATGTACACATTGACAACCATTTTGTTAGACACATCCGTTTTCGTTTTAGAGCCAGGTATTTCTCATTACAGCTTATATTCCCATTCATTCTGGAATGTCCAAACACAGCTCCTAAAAGAAACGTGTTTCTACCTAGTTGAATCTAAAAATAGATGCAACTCCCCAAGCTGAATGAACACACAGCAGAGCAGTTTGAAAGACACGTTTCTTCTGTGTTTTAGATGCTGTCTTACTTCTACTTCTTATCTGCCTTGATTTCCCTGGAAATGTTTGTTATTAAATTCTGCACAGAAAGGGTTTCTCAACTGCTATACACACATCAGCTTAAAGGTGTAAGTTGACTGCACACATTGACAACAATTCTTTTAGATAACTCCGTTTTCCTTTTAGAGCCAGTTATTTCTCATTACAGCATATACTCTCATTTACACAGGAATGTCGAAATGCAGCTCCTAGAGGAAACCTGTTTCTAAGAAGCTGAAAGTAAACACAGATGCAATTGCCTAAGGTGAACAAACACAGTAGGGCAGTTTGAAAGATAAGTTTTTTCTGTATTTTAGTCTCAGTGTTACTGCTATCTCTTATATGTGTCGATATGGCTGGAAATGTCTGTTTTTAGATTCACCACAGAAAGTGTTTCTAAACTGTCGCATACACACATCTGGTTAACTTTGTAAGTTGAATGCACACATTGACAATCATTCTGTTAGATAACTCCGTTTCTGTTTTAGAACCAGATATTTCTCATTACAGCATATACTCCCATTCACTCTGCAATGTCCAAACGCAGATCCTAGAAGAAACGTGTTTCTAACTCGCTGAATCTAAACAAAGATGCAACTCCCTAAGGTAAAAGAACACAAAGCAGAGCAGTTTGAAAGATACATTTGTCCTGTGTTTTAGACGCAGTCTTACTGCTGTTTCTCATATGCCCAGATTTGGCAGGAAATGTCAGTTTTTGGATTCTACACAGAAAAGGGTTTCTGAACTGCTGCAGACACACATCAGTTTAACCCTGTAAGTTTAATAACACATTGACAACCATTCTGTTAGACACATCGATTTTCATTTCAGGGCCTGATATTTCTCATTTCTGCATATACTCCCATTCACTCTGCTATATCCAAATTGAGCTCCTAGATTAAACATTTTTCTAAATTGCTGAATCTACACATAGATGCAACTCCCTACGGTGAACAAACACACAGCAGAGCAGTTTGAAAGATACGTTTCTTCAGTTTTTTAGATGCAGTCTTAGTGCTATTTCTTATATCTCTGGAGTTGGCTGGAAATATGTTTTTAGATTCTCCACAGAAAGGGTTTCTGAACTGCTGCATACACTCATCAGCTTAACTCTTAAATTGAATGCACACAATGACAGCCGTTCTGTTAGATATCTCCCTTTTCGTCTTAGAGCCAGATGTTTCTCATTACAGCATATACTCCTATTCACTCTGGATTGCCAAAACACAGCTCCTAGAAGAAACTTGTTTCAAACTCGCTGAATGTAAACATAGATGCAAATACCTAAAGTGAATGAACACACAGCAGAGCAGTTTGAAAACACGTTTCATCTGTGTTTTTGACAGAAAACAGCAGTCTTACTGCTATTTTTTAAATGCCTGGATTTGGCTGAAAATATCTGTTTTTAGATTTTCCACAGAAAGGGTTTCTGAACTGCTACATGCGCAAATCAATTTAACTATGTAAGTTGAATGCACATATTGACAATCATTCTGTTAGATAGCTCCATTTTTGTTTTAAAACCAGATATTGCTGATTACAGCATAAAGTCCCATTCACTCTGGAATGTCCAAATGCATCTGCTAGAGGAAACATGTTTCTAACTCGCTGAATGAAAACATAGATGCAACTCACTAAGGTGAACGAACACACAGCAGAGCACTTTGAAAGACACGTATCTTCTATATTTTAGACACAGTCTTTGCTTTATTTCTTCTCTGCCTGGATTTAGTTGGAAATGTTTCTTTTTGGGTTCTCCACAGAAAGGGTTTCTGAACTGCTACAAACACATATCAGTTTAACTCTGTAAATTGAAGCACATATTGGCCACTATTCTGTTAGATAGCTGTTTAGAGCCAGATATTACTCATTACAGCATATACTCTGATTCACTCTGGAATGTCAAAATGCAGCTCCTAGAGGAATTGTGTTTCTAACTCGCTGAAACAAAACATACATGTAATTACATAAGATGAACTAACAAGAGCAGAGTAGTTTGAAATATAAGTTTTTTATGTGTGTTAAACGCAGTCTTACTGCTATTTCTTTTAGGCCAGAATTTCACTGGAAATATGTGTTTTTAGATTCTCCACAGAAAGGGTTTCTGAACTGCTGCATACACACATCAGTTTCACTCTGTAAGTTGAATGCACACGTTGACAACCATTCTGTTAGATAGCTCCGTTTTCCTTTTAGAAGCAGATATTTCTCATTACAGCATATACTCCCATTCACTCTGGAAAGTATAAATGCAGCTCCTAGAATAAAGGTGTTTCAAACTCGCTGAATCTAAACATAGAAGCAACTCCCTAAGTTGAACGAACCCAAAGCAGAGCAGTTTGAAATATATGTTTCTTCTGTCTTTTATATGTAGTCTTACTGCTATTTCTTATATGCCTGGATTTGGCTGGAAATGTCTGTTTTAGATTCTCCACAGAAAGGATTACTGAACTGCTGCATACAAACATCAGTTTATCTCTCTAAGTTTAATACACATTGAGAACCATTCTGCTCGATAGCTCCGTTTTCCTTTTAGAGCCAGATATTTTTCATTACAGCACATACTCCCATTCACTCTGAATGTCCAAACCCACCTCCTAGAGGAAACATGTTTATAACTTGCTGAAAGAAAGCATAGATGCAACTACAAAAGGTGAACGAACACACAGCAGAGCAGTTTGAAAGATACATTTCTTCTGTATTTTCGACGCAGTCTTTCCTCTATTTCTTATCTTCCTGGATTTGGCTGGAAATATTTGTTTTTAGATTCTCCACAGAAAGGGTTTCTGAACTGCTGCAAACACTCATCAGTGTTTGTACTTCAACTCTGTAAGTTGAAGCACACATTGACAACCATTCTGTTAGATAGCTCCATTTTCGTTTTAGAGCCAGATATTTCTCATTACGGCATATACTCCTATTCACTCTGGCAGGTCAAAACGCAGCTCCTAGAAGAAACGTGTTTCTAACTCGCTGAAACTAAACATAGATGTAACTCCCTAAGGTGAAGGAATACACAGCAGAGCAGCTTGAAAGATAAGTTTCTTCTGTGTGTTAGACACAGTCTTACTGCTTTTTCTTATGGGCCTGGATTTCGCTGGAAATATGTGTTTTTAGATTCTCCACAGAAAGGGTTTATGAACTGCTGCATACACACATCAGTTTAATTTTGTAAGATGAACGGACACATTGACAACCATTCTGTTAAATAGCTCCTTTTTCATTTTAGAGCCAGATATTTGCCATTACAGCATATACTAACATTCACTCTGGAATGCCCAAATGCAGCTAATAGAAGAAAGATCTTTGTATCTCGCTGAATCAAAATATACATGCAACTCCCTAAGGTGAATGAACACACAGCAGAACAGTTTGAAAGTTATGTTTTTTCTATGTTTCAGAGGCTGTCTTACTGCTATTTCTTATATGCCTGGATTTGGATGGAAACGTCTGTTTTTAGATTCTGCACAAAAAGGGTTTCTGCACTGCTGCAGGCACCCACCACTTTAACTCTGTAAGTTGAATGCACACAATGACAGCCATTCTGTTAGATAGCTCGGTTTTCGTGTTAAAGCCGGATATTTCTCATTAGAGCATATACTCATATTCACTCTGGGATGTCCAAATGCACATCCTAGAAGAAACGTGTTTCTAACTCGCTGAATCTAAGCCTACATGCAACTGTCTAAGGTGTATGCATACAAGGCACTGCAGTTTGAAAGATAAGATTCTTCATGGTTATAGATGCAGTCTTAATGCAATTTCTTATGTGAATGGATTTGGCTGGAAATGTCTGTTTTTAGATTGCCTACAGAAAGGGTTTCTGAGCTGCTGAATACACACATCAGTTTAACTCTGTAAGTTGAATGCAAACATTGACAACCATTCTGTTAGATAGCTCCATTTTAGTTTAAGAGCTAGATCTTTCTCATTACAGCATATAGTCCCATTGATTCTGGAATGTCGAAACAGAGCTTTTAAAAGAAACGTGGTTCTAACTCACTTAATCTAAACCTAGATGCAACTCCATAACATTAACGAACACAGCAGAGCAGTTTGCAAGATGCATTTCTTCCTGGTTTAAGATGCAGTCTAACAGCTATTTCTTATATGCCTTGATTTGGCTGTAAATGTCTGTTTTTAGATTCTCCACAGAAAGGGATTCTCAACTGATGAGTACACACATCAGTTTACCTCTTTAAGTTGAATGGGCACTTTGACAACTATTCTGTTAGACAGCTCCATTTTTGTTTTGGAGGAAGATTTTGCTCATTACAGAATATGCTCCCATTCACTCTGGAATGTCCAAACGCAGCTCCTAGAAGAAACGTGTTTCTAACTCGCTGAATCTAAACATAGATGCAACTTCCTAAGGTGAACGAACACACATCAGAGAAGTTTGAAAGATTTGTTTCTACTGTGCTTTAGACACAGTCTTACCGCTGTTTCTTATATGCCTGGATTTGGCTGGAAATGTCTGTTTTAGATTCTCCACAGAAAGGATTACTGAACTGCTGCATACAAATATCAGTTTATCTCTGTAAGGTTAATGCTCACATTGACCGCCATTCTGTTAGATAGTTCCGTTTTTCTTTTAGAGCCTGATATTTCTAATTACAGCATGTACTCCCATTCACTGTGGAATCTGCAAATGCTGCTTCTAGAAGAAAGGTGTTTCTAACTCACTTAATCTAAACAAAGATGAAACTCTGTAATATGAAAGAACACACTTCAGAGCAGTTTGAAAGTTA
>NW_016107938.1:812797-821924 GCF_001604975.1 Cebus imitator
GGAATGTCCAAACACAGCTCCAAGAAACGTTTTTGTAACTCGCAGAATCTAAACATAGATTCAGCTCCTTAAGGTGGACGAACACAGAGCTGAGATATGTTTGAAAGAAACGTTTCTTTTGTGTTTTAGATGCAGTCATTCTGTTCTATCTAATATGCCTGGATTTTGGTGTAAATGTCTGTTTTTAGATTCTCCACAGAAAGAGTTTCTGAACATAGAGGCAGCTGCCTAAGATGAATGAAGACAAAGCTGAGCAGTTTGAAATGTACTTTTCTTCTGTGTTTTAGATGCATTCTTACTACTAATTCACATATGGCTGGATTTTGCTGGAAATGTCTGTTTTTAGATTCTCCACAGAAATTGTTTCTGAACTGCTGCATACATACAGGAGGCTACATTTGTAAGTTGAATGCACACATTGACAATCATTCTGTTAGATAGCTCCATTTTCGTTTTAGAGCCAGATATTTCTTACTACAGCCTATAGTCCCATTCACTCTGAAATGTCGAAACATGGCTCTTAGAAGAAATGAGTTTCTAACTCGTTAAATCTAAATATAGATGCAACTCCCTTAGCTGAACAAAGACACAGTAGAGCCTTTTGAAATATACGTTTCTTCTGTGCTTTATGCACAGTCTTACTACGATTTCTTATATGCCTGTATTTGGCTCCAAATGTCTGTTTTTAGATTCTACACAGAAAGGGTTTCTGAACTGCTGCATACACGCATCAGTATAATTCTGTAAGTTGAATGCACACATTGACAACAATTATTTTAGATAACTCCATAATCGTTTTAGAGCCAGTTAATTCTCATTACAGCATATAGTCTTATTCATGTTGCAATGTCCAACCACTGAATGTAGAAGAAACGTGTTTCTAAATAGCTGAATCTAAACATAGATGTAACTATGTAACAGATATTTTTAATTACAGCATATACTCCCATTCACTCTTGAATGTCGAAACGAAGCCCCTAGAAGAAACCTGTTTCTAACTCGTGAATATAAACACAGATGCAACTCCCTACGGTGAACGAACACACAGAAGAGCAGTCTGAAAGATACGTTTCTTCTGTTTTATACACAATCTAACTACTATTTCTGATCTGCCTGGATTTGGCGAGAAATGTCTGTTTTTAGATTCTCCACAGAAAGTGTTTCTGAATTGCTGCATACACACATCAGTTTAGCTGTTTAAGTTGAATGCACACATTGAGAATTATTCTGTTAGCTCCGTTTTCATTTTATACACAGATATTTCTCATTGCAACATATACTACTTTTCACTCTGGAATATCCAAACGGTGCTTCTAGAAGAAAGGTGCTTCTAACTAGCTGAATCTAAACGTAGTTGCAACTTCCTAAGGTGAACCAACACACAGCAGAGAAGTTTGAAATATACGTTTCTCCTGTGTTTTAGACGCAGTCTTACTGCTAATTCTTGTATGCCTGTATATGGCTGGAAATATCCGTTTCTGGATTCTCCAAATAAAGGGTTTCTGAACTGCTACATACACATGTCAGTTTAGCTGTTTAAGTTGAATGCACACATTGAGAATTATTCTGTTAGCTCCGTTTTCGTTTTATACACAGATATTTCTCATTGCAACATATACTACCTTTCACTCTGGAATATCCAAACAGTGCTCTTAGACGGAATGTGTTTCTAACTAGCTGAATCTAAACATAGATGCAACTCTATAAGGTGAATGAAGGCACAGCAGAACAGTTTGAAATATACGTTTCTTCTGTGTTTTAGACGCAGCCTTACTGCTATTTCTTCTTTGTCTGGAACTGGCTGGAAATGTCTGTTTTTTGATTCTCCACATAAATAGTTTCTAAACTACTGTATACACACATCGCTTTAAATCAGTAAGTTCAATGCACACATTGACCACCATTCTGTTAGATAGTTCTGTTTTCGTTTTAGAGCCAGATAATTCTCATTATAGCATATAATCCAAATCACTCTGGAATGTCCAATCACAGCTGCTTTAAGAAACGTGTTTCTAACTCAGTGAATATAAGCATATATGCAACTGTCTATGGTGAACAAACACACAGCAGAGCAGTTTGAAAGTTACGTTTCTTCTGTGTTTTTGACGCCGTCTTACTGCTATCTGTTATATGCCTGGATTTTGCTGGAAATGTCTATTTTTAGATTCTCCACACAAACGTTGAGTGAACTCCTGCACACACATCAGTTTAACTCTGTAATTTGAATGCACACATTGACAACCACTCTGTTAGATGGCTCCATTTTCCTTTTACAGCCAGATATTTCTCATTACAGCATATACTCCCTTTCTCTCTGGAATGTCAAAAGGCAGCTGCTACAAGGAAAGTGTTTCTAACTCGCTGAATTTCCACATAGATGCAACTCCCTAAGGTGAATGAACACACAGCAGAGAAGTTTGACACACTCTATTCTTCTGTGTGTTAAACGCAGTCTTACTGCTATTTCTTATATGCCTGGATTTTGCTGGAAATATCTGTTTTTAGATTCTCCACACAAAGGTTGACTGAACTGCTGCATACACATATCAGTTTAACTCTGTAATTTGAATGCACACATTGACAGCCATTTTGTTAGATAGCTCCGTTTTCATCTTAGAGCAAGATGATTCTCATTACAGGATATACTCCCTTTCCCTCTGGAATGTCAAAAGGCAGCTCCTACCAGGAACGTGTTTCTAACTCGCTGAATTTCAAGACAGATGCATTTCCCTAAGGTGAACGAACACACTGCAGAACAGTTTGAAAGATACGTATCTTCTGTGTTTTAGACGCAGTCTTCCTGCTATTTCTTATATGCCTGGATTTCACTTTGAATGTCTGTTCTTAGATTCTCCACAGCAAGGGCTTCTGAACTGCTGCATACACACATCAGTTTAACTCTTTAAGTTGAAAGCACACATTGACAACCATTCTGTTAGATAGCTCCATTTATGTTTTAGAGCCAGATATTTCTCATTATAGCATATAATCCCATTCACTCTGGAATGTGTAAATGCAGCTGGTATAAGAAACATGTTTCTAACTCGCTGAATCTAAGCATAGATGCAACTCCTTACTGTGAATGAACACACAGCAGATCAGGTTGAAAGATACATTTCTTCTGTGTTTTAGACCCAGTCTTACTTCTATTTCTTATATGGCTGGATTTGGCTGCAAATGTCAGTTTTTAGATTCTGCACAGAAAGGGTTTCAAGACTGCTACATACACACATAAATTTGACACTGTAATTTGAATGCACACATTGACAGCCATTTTGTTAAATAGCTCTGTTTTCGTTTTAGGGCCAGGTATTTCTCATTACAGCATACACTCCCATTCACTCTGGAATATCCAAACGCTGCTCCTGGAAGAAAGGTGTTTCTAAGTCGCTGAATCTTAACTTAGATGCAACTTCCTAAGGTGAGTGAACACGCAACAGAGCAGTTCAAAAGATACGTTTCTTCTGTGTTTTAGACCCAGTCTTACTGCTATTTCTTATATGCCTATATTTGACAGGAAATGTCTGTTTTTAGATTCACCAGAGACACGGTTTCTGAACTGCTGCATACACAAATCAGTTTAAGTCTGTAAGTTGAATGCACACATTGACAACCATTCTGTTAGATAGCTCCGTTTTCGTTTTATAGCCAGATATTTCTCATTACAGCATATACTCCCATTCACTCTATAATATCCTAAAGCTGCTCCTGGAAAAAAAGTGTTTCTAACTCACTAATTCTAAACATAGATGCAACTCCTTAATGTGAATGAACACACAACAGAGCAGTTTGAGAGATACGTTTCTTCTGTGTTTTAGACACAGTCTTACTGGTATTTCTTATATGCCTGGATTTGGCTGGAAATGTCTGCTTTTAGATTCTCCACAGAAAGGGTTCCTGAAGTGCTGCATACACACACCAGTTTAACTCTGTAAGTTGAATGCACACACTGACAGCCATTCCGTTAGATAGCTTTGTTTTCCTTTTACAGCCAGATATTTCTCATTAAAGAATATACTCCCATTCACTCTGGAATATCCAAACGCTGCTCTTATAAGAAAGGTGATTCTAACTTGCTGAATGCAAACATAGATGCATCTTCCAAAGGTGAATGAACACACAGCAGAGCACTGTGAAAGATACGTTTCCTCTGTATTTTAGACTCTTTCTTACTGCTATTTCTTACATGCCTGTTTTGTGCTGGAAATGTCTGTTTTTACATTCTGCATAGAAAGAGTTTATGAACTCCTGCATACCCACATCAGTGACATGTTGTAACTTGAATTCACACATTGACAACTATTCTGTTAGATAGCTCCATTTTCGTTTTAGAGCCAGATATTTCTCATTACAGCATATACTGCCATTCACTCTGGAATATCCAAATGCTGCTCCTGGAAGAAAGGTGTTTCTAACTCGCTGAATAGACACAACATAGACACAACTCCCTAAGGTGGATGAACACATAGGAGAACAGTTTGAAATATAAGTTTCTTTATGGTTTTAGATGCAGTCTTACTGCTATTTCTTATATGCCTGGATTTGGCTGGAAATGTCTGTTTGTAGATTCTCCACAGAAAGGGTTTCTGTGTCTAAGTCGCAGTTTTCCTTCGATTTCTTATAGGCCTGGATTTCGCTGAAAATATGTGGTTTTAGATTATCCACAGAAAGGGTTTCTGAAGTGCTGCATACACAAACCACTTTACCTCTGTAAGTTGAATGCACACATTGACAACCATTCTGTTAGATAGCTCCGTTTTCATTTCAGAGACAGATATTTCTCCTTACAGCATATACCCCAATTTTCTCTGAAATGTCCTAATGCAGCTCCCAGAAGAAAGGTGTTTCTAACTCGTGGAATCTAGACATTGATGCAACTACCTAAGGTGAACGAACACACAGCAGAGCAGTTTTAAAGATACGTTTCTTCACGGTTTTAGATGCAGTCTTACTGCTATTTCTTATATGCCTGGATTTGTCTGGAAATGACTGTTTTAGATTCTCCATAGAAAGGGTTTCTGAACTGTTGCATAAACACATAAATTTAATTCTGTAAGTTAAATGCACACATTGACAGCCATTCTGTTAGCTCCATTTTCGTTTTAGAGCCTGATAGTTCTCATTACAGCATATACTCCCATTCACTCTGGAATACCAAAACACTGCTCCTATTAGAAAGGTGTTTCACCCTCGCTGAATCTTAACATAGAAGCAACACACTAAGGTGAGCGAACACACAGCAGAGCAGTTTGAAAGATACCTTTCTTCTGTGTTTTAGAGGCAGTCTTAACTATGATTTCTTATACGCCTGAATTTGGCTGGAAATGTGTGTTTTTAGATTCTCCGCAGAATGGGTTTATTAACTGCTGCGTATACAAATCAGTTTAACTCTGTAAGTTGAATGCACACATTGATGACCATTCTGTAAGATACATCCATTTTCGTTTTAGAGCCAGATATTTCTCATTAGAGCTTTTACTCCCATTCACTCTGGAATATCCAAATGCTACTCCTTTAAGAAAGGTGTTTCTAACTCACTGAATCTAAACATAGAAGCAACTCCCCATGGTGAACGAACACACAGCAGAGCAGTTTGAAATATACGTTTCTTCAGAGTTTTAGATGCAGTCTTACGGCTATTTCTCATATGCCTGAATTTAGCTGGAAATGTCTGTTTTTAGATTCTCCACAGAATTGGTTTCTGAAGTGCTGCATACAAACATGTGTTTACCTCTGTGACTTAAATGCACACATTGACAACCATTCTGTTAGATACCTCCGTTTTCACTTTAGACCCAGATATTTCTCATTACAGCATGTACCCCCTTTCTCTCTGGAATATCCAACCGCTGCTTCTAGAAGAAATGTGTTTCTACCTCGCTGAATCTAAACATAGGTGCACGTACCTCAGGTGAAAGATCACACAGCAGAGCAGGTTGAAAGATACGTTTCTTCTGTATTTCAGACACAGTCTCCTTTATTTCTTATCTTCCTGGATTTGGCTGGAAATGTTTGTTTTTAGATTCACCACAGAAAGGGTTTCTGAACTGCTGCAAACATTCATCAGTTTAAATGTAAGTTGAAGCACACATTGAGCTGTTAGACAGCTCCGTTTTCGTTTTAGAGCCAGATATTTCTCATTATGGCATATACTCCCATTCACTCTGGCAGGTCGAAATGCAGCTCCTAGAAGAAACGTGTTTCTAACTCGCTGAAACTATACATAGATATAACTCCCTAAGGTGAATGAGCACACAGCAGAGCAGTTTGAAAGATAAGTTTTTTCTGTGTGTTAGACGCAGGCTTACTGCTATTTCTTATGGGCCTGGATTTCGCTGGAAATATGTGTTTTTAGATTCTCAACAGAAAGGCTTTAAAAACTGCTGCATACACACATCAGTTTAACTCTGTAAGATGAATGGACATATTGACAACCATTCTGTTAAATAGCTCCTTTTCCATTTTAGAGCCAGATATTTCCCATTACAGCATATACTAACATTCACTCTGGAATGTCCAAATGCAGCTAATAGAAGAAAGATCTTTCTATCTCACTGAAACAAAATATGGATGGAACTCCCTAAGGTGAATGAACACGCAGCAGAACAGTTTGAAAATTATGTTTCTTCTGTGTTTTAGACGCTGTCTTACTGCTATTTCTTATATGCCTGGATTTGGATGAAAAAGTCTGTTTTTAGATTCTGCACAAAAAGGGTTTCTGCACTGCTGCAGACACACATCACTTTAACTCTGCAAGTGGAATGCACGCATTGACAACCATTCTGTTAGATAGCTCCGTTTTCGTGATAAAGCCAGATATTTCTCATTAGAGCATATACTCATATTCACTCTGGAATGTCCAAATGCAGCTCCTGGAAGAAACGTATTTATAACTCGCTGAATCTAAACCTACATGCAACTGTCTAAGGTGAACGCACACAAGGCCGTGCAGTTTGAAAGATAAGATTCTTCACGGTTATAGATGCAGTCTTACTGCAATTTCTTACATGGATGGATTTGGCTGGAAATGTCTGTTTTTAGATTGTCTACAGAAAGGGTTTCTGAGCTGCTGAGTACACACATCAGTTTAACTCTGTAACTTGAATGCAAACGTTGACAATCATTCTGTTAGATAAGTCCGTTTTCATTTTAGAGCTAGATATTTCTCATTACAGCATATAGTCCCATTGATTCTGGAATGTCAAAACAGAGCTTTTGAAAGAAACGTGGTTCTAACTCACTCAATCTAAACCTAGATGCAACTCCATAAGGTTAACGAACACAGCAAAGCAGTTTGCGTGATGCATTTCTTCCTGGTTTAAGACTCAGTCTAACAGCTATTTCTTATATGTCTGGATTTGGCTGTAAATGTCTGTTTTTAGATTCTCCACAGAAAGGGATTCTCAACTGATGTGTACACACATCAGTTTACCTCTTTAAAAGTTGAATGGGTACTTTGACAACTATTCTGTTAGGCAGCTCCATTTTTGTTTTGGAGGCAGATTTTGCTCATTACAGAATATGCACCCATTCACTCTGGAATGTCCAAACGTAGCTCCTAGAAGAAACATGTTCCTAACTCGCTGAATCTAAACATAGATGCAATTTCCTAAGGTGAACGAACACACAGCAGAGAAGTTTGAAATATTTGTTTCTTAGTGTTTTAGACACAGGCTTACTGCTATTTCCTATATGCCTGGATTTGGCTGGAAATGTCTCTTTTAGATTCTCCAAAGAAAGGGTTTCAGTACTGCTGCATACACACATTAATTTAACACTGTAATGTGAATGCACACATTGACCGCCATTTTGTTAGATAGCTCTGTTTTCGTTTTAGGGCTATTTCTCATTACAGCATATACTCCCATTCACTCTGGAATATCCAAACGCTGCTCCTGGAAGAAAGGTGTTTCTAAGTAGCTGAATCTTAACTTAGATGCAACTTCCTAAGGTGAGTGAACACGCAACAGAGCAGTTCGAAAGATACGTTTCTTCTGTGTTTTAGACCCAGTCTTACTGCTATTTCTTATATGCCTATATTTGACAGGAAATGTCTGTTTTCAGATTCTCCAGAGACAGGGTTTCTGAACTGCTGCATACACAAATCAGTTTAAGTCTGTAAGTTGAATGCACACATTGACAACCATTCTGTTAGATAGCTCCTTTTTCATTTTATAGCCAGATATTTCTCATTACAGCATATACTCCCATTCACTCTATAATATCCTAAAGCTGCTCCTGGAAAAAAAGTGTTTCTAACTCGCTAATTCTAAACATAGATGCAACTCCTTAATGTGAATGAACACACAACAGAGCAGTTTGAGAGATACGTTTCTTCTGTGTTTTAGACACAGTCTTACTGGTATTTCTTATATGCCTGGATTTGGCTGGAAATGTCTGCTTTTAGATTCTCCACAGAAAGGGTTCCTGAAGTGCTGCATACACACACCAGTTTAACTCTGTAAGTTGAATGCACACACTGACAGCCATTCTGTTAGAGAGCTCCATTTTCGTTTAAAAGCCAGATATTTTTCAATAGAGCATTTACTCCTGTACACTCCGGAATACAAAAACGCTGCTCCTGGAAGAAATCTGTTTCTAACTCACTGAAACTAAACATAGATACAACTCCTTAATGTGAACGAACACACAGCAGAGCAGTTTGAAACATACATTTCTACTGTGTTTTAGATGCAATCTTACTGTTATTTCTCATATGCCTGGATTTGGCTGGAAATATCTCTTTTTAGAATTTCCACAGAAAGGGTTTCTGAACTGCTGCATAGACACATCAGTTTAGCTCTATAAGTTGAATGCACACATTGACGACCATTCTGTTAGATACATCCGTTTTCGTTTTAGAGCCAGATATTTCTCATTAGAGCTTATACTCCCATTCACTCTGGAATATCCAAACGTTGCTCCTTTAAGAAAGGTGTTTCTAACTCACTGAATCTAAACATAGATGCAAATCCCTAAGGTGAATGACCACACCGCATAGCAGTTTGAGAGACACATTTTTTCTGTGTTTTAGATGCAGTCTTACTGCTATGTTTCATATGCCTGGATTTGGGTGGTAATGTCCGTTTTTAGATTCTCCACAGAAAGGGTTTCTGAACTGCGACCT
>NW_016107938.1:826879-828956 GCF_001604975.1 Cebus imitator
TACACACATCTGTTTATCTCTGCAAGTGGAATGCACACATTTACAACCATTCAGTAAGATAACTCCGTTTTCATTGCACAGCCAGATATTTCTCATTACAGCATATACTCTCATTCACTCTGCAATATCCAAACGCTGCTACTGGAAGAAAGGTGTTTCTAACTACCTGAATCTAAACATAGATGCAAGTCCCTAAGGTGAGGGAACACCCCTTAGGGTGTGTACTTTAGACGCAATCTAACTGCTACTACTTATATGCCCATATTTGGCTGGAAATGTCTGTTTTTAGATTCTCCACAGAAAGGGTTTTTGAACTGTGGCATACATACATCAGTTGAACTCTGTAAGTGGAATGCGCACATTGAAAACCATTCTGTTGGATAGCTCCATTTTAGTTTTAGAGCCAGATATTCCTCATTACAGCGCATACTCCCATTCACTCTGGAATGCCCAAACGCTTCTCCTAGAAGAAAGGTGTTTATAACTCGCTGAATCTAAACATACATGCAACTCCCTAAGGTGGAGGAACACACAGCAGAGGAGTTTGAAAGATGCGTTTCTTCTGTGCTTTAGACGCAGTCTTACTGCTATTTCTTTTATGCCTGGATTTGACAGAAAATGTCTGTTTTTAGATTCTCCACAGATAGCCTTTCTGAACTACTGCATACAAAAATCAGTTTAAGTCTGTAAGTTGAATGCACACGTTGACAACCAGTCTGTTAGACAGTTCCATTTTCGTTTTAGAGCCAGATATTTCTCATTACAGCATATACTCCCATTCTCTCTGGGATATTCAAACTCTGCTCCTAGAAGAAAGGTGTTTCTAACTCGCTTAATCTAAACATAGATACAACTCCCTGAGGTGAATGAACACACAGCAGATAAGTTTGAAAGGTACAATTCTTGTGTATTTTAGACAGTCTTACAGCTATTTCCTATATGCCTGGATTTGGATGGAAATATTTGTTTTTAGATTCTCCACATGAATGGTTTCTGAACTGCTGCATACACACATCAGATTAACTCAGTAAGTTGAATGCACACCTTAACAACAATTCTGTTAGAAATCTCTGTTTTATTTTTAGAGCCAGATGTTTCTCATTACAGCGTATACCCCCATTCACTCTGGAATGTCCAAACTCTGCTGCTATAAGAAGCGTGTTTCTAACTCACTGAATCTAAACATAGATGTAACTCCCTAAGGTGAATGAACACACAGCAGAACAGTTTGAAAGATACGTGTCTTCTGTGCTTTAGATGCAGTTATACTGCTATTTCTTATATGCCTGGATTTGGCTGGAAATGTCTGTTTTTAGATTCCCACAGAAAGGGTTTGTGAACTACTGCATACACACACCAGTTTAACTGTGTAATTTGAATGCACACATTGACAACCATTCTGTTAGGTAGCTCCGTTTTCGTTTTAGAGTCAGTTATTTCTCATTACAGCATATACTTGCTTTCACTCTGGAATGTCAAAACGCAGCTCCTAGAAGAAACGGGCTTCTATCTCGCTCAATCTAAATATAGATGCAACTCCCTAAGGTGAACGAACACACAGCAGAAAAGTTTGAAAGATACGTTTCTTCTCTATTTTAGACGCAGTCTTACTGCTATTTCTTATATTCCTGGTTGTGGCGGGAAATGTCTGTTTTTAGATTTTCCACAGAGACTGTTTCTGAAGTGCTGCATACACACGTTTTACCTCTGTAAGCTGAATGCACAAATTGACAACCATTGTGTTAGATATCACTGTTTTCGTTTTAGAGCCAGATATTTTTCATTACTGCATTTACTCCCATTCACTATGGAAGGTCCAAATGCAGCTCCAAGAAGAAACGTATTTCTAACTCGCTTAATCTACCATAGATGCCACTCCCTAAGGTGAACGAACACAGAACAGAGCAGTTTGAAAGATATATTTTTTCTGCGTTTTAGATGCAGTATTACTGCTCTCTTATATGCCTGGATTTGGCTGTGAATCTCTTACTGCACTCTTACTGCTAATTCTTATATGCCTATATAAGGCTTGAAATATCTGTTTTTCAACTCTCCAAAGAAAGAGTTTCTCAGCTGC
>NW_016107938.1:829231-835726 GCF_001604975.1 Cebus imitator
ATAGATGCAACTTCCTTAGGTCAAGGATCACACAGCAGAAGAGCTTGAGACATACGTTTGTCCTGTGTTTTAGGCGCCGTCTTACTGCAGATTCTTGTATGTCTCTGTAAGGCTTGAAATATCTGTATCTAGATTCTCCAAGGAAAATTTTTCTGAGCTGCTGCATACACACATCAGTTTAACTCTATAAGTTGATTGTACACCTTGACAACCATTTGCCTAGATAGCTCCGTTTTTGTGTTAGAGCCAGGTGTATCTCATTACAGCCTATATTCCCATTCATTCTGGAATATTGAAACACAGCTTTTAGAAGAAACGTGTTTCTAACTCGCTGAATCTAAACATAGATGCAACTTCCTAAAGTGAAGGAACACACAGTAGAGCAGTTTGAAAAATACGTTTCTCCTGGGTTTTAGACCCAGTCTTACTGCTAATTCTTATATGCCTATATAAGGCTTGAAATATCTGTTTCTAGATTCTCCAGAGAAAGGATTTCTGAACTGCTGCATACACATCAGTTTAACTCTATAAGTTGATCGTACACGTTGACAACCATTCTGCTAGATACCCCCGTTTTTGTATTAGAGGCACATATTTCTCATTACAGCCTATGCTCCCATTCACTCTGGTATATCCAAACGCAGCATTTAGAAGAAAAGTGATTCCAACTCGCTGAATCTAAACGTAGATGAAACTTCCTAAAGTGAACGAACACACAGCAGAGCAGTTTTAAAGATACGTTTCCCCAGTGATTTAGACGCAGTGTTTCTGCTGATTCTTACATGCCTGTATATGGTTAGAAATATCTGTTTCTAGATTCTTCAAAGAAACAGTTTCTGAACTTCTGCATAGACACATCAGTTTACCTCTGTAAGTTGATTGCACACCTTGACAACCATTCTGCTACATAGCTCCGTTTTTGTTTTAGAGCCAGATATTTCTCATTAGAGCATATAATCCCATTCACTCTGGACTATCTAAACACAACTTTTAGAAGAAACGTGTTTCTAACTTGCTGTATCTAAACATAGATACAACTTCCTAAGGTGAACGAATACACAGCAGAGCAGTTTGAAAGACACGTTTCCCCCGTGTTTTAGGCGCAGTTTTTTCTGGTAATTCTTATATGCCTATATGTACTTGGAAATATCTGTTTCTAGATTCTCCAAATAAAGGGTTTCTGAAATGCTGCATGCACACATCAGTTTACCTCTGTATGTTGATGTCAGACCTTGGCCCATTTTCTGCTAGATAGTTCCGTTTTTGTTTTACAGCCACATATTTCTCATTACAGCCTATACTCCCATTCACTCTGGAATATCCAAACGAAGCTTTTAGTAAAAACGTGTTTCTAACTCGCTGAATCTAAACATAGATGGAACTTCCTAAGGTGAATGAACACACAGCAGAACAGTTTGAAAGATACATTTCCCCTGTGTTTTACACGCAGTCTTACTGCTAATTCTTATATGCCTGTATATGTCTGCAAATATCTGTTTCAAGATTCTCCAAAGAAATGGTTCCTGAACTGCTGTGTACACACATCAGTTTAACTCTGTAAGTTGATTGTACACCTTGACAACTGTTCTGCTAGATAGCTCCATTTTTGTTTTAGAGATAGATATTTCTGATTACAGCCTATATTCCCATTCACCCTAGAATATGCAAACTCCGCTACTAGAGGAAAGGTGTTTCTAAGTCGCTGAATCTAAACATAGATAGAACTTCCTAAGGTGAATGAACACACAGCAGAGCAGTTTGAAAGATACGATTCTCCTGTGTTTTAGACGCAGTTTGGTCACTAATTCTTATAAGCCTCTAAGAAGATTGAAATACATGTTTCTACATTCTCTTATAGAGGGATTGTGTACTGGTGCATACACACATCAGTTGAACTCTGTATGTTGATTCTACCCCTTAACAACCATTCTGCTAGATAGCTCCGCTTTTTTTTAGAGCCAGATATTTCTCCTTACAGCCTATTTTGCTGTTCACTCTTGAATACCCTAATGCAGCTTTTAAAAGAAACGTGTTTCTAACTTGCTGTATCTAAACATAGATGCAACTTCCTAAAGTGAACGAACACACAGCAGAGCAGTTTGAAATATACGTTTCTCCAGTGTTTTAGACACAGACGTTCTGCTAATTCTTATATGCCTCTATACGGCTAGAAATATCTGTTTCTAGTTTCTCCAAAGAAAGGATTTCTGAATTGCTGCATACACACCTCAGTTTAACTTTGAAAGTTGATTGTACACCTTGACATCCATTCTGCTAGAGAGTTCTGTTTTTCTTTTAGAGCCAGATATTACTCTTACAGCCTATACCACCATTTACTATGGGTTATCCAAACACACCTTTTAGAAGCAACATGTTTCTAACTGGCTGAATCCAAACATAAATGCAACTTCCTTAGGTGAATGAACACACAGCAGAGCAGTTTGAAAGATGCATTTCTCCTGTGTTTTAGACACAGTCTTAATGCTAATTCATATATGACTAAATAAGGCTTATATATCTGTTTCTAGATTCTCCCAAAAAAGTTTTCTGAACTGCGTCATACACACAGCAGTTTAACTCTCTAAGTTGATTGTGCACCTTGAAAACCATTCTGCCTGATTCCTCCTTTTTTGTTTTAGAGCCAGGTATTTCTCATTACAGCCTATGTTCCCATTCACTCTGGAATATCCAAACGCAGCTTTGAGGAGAAACGTGTTTCTAATTCGCTGAACCTAAACATGGAAGCAACTTTCTAAGGTGAACGAACACACAGCCGAGCAGTTTGAAAGATACGTTTCCCCTGTGTTTTAGACGCAGTCTTACCGCTAATTCTTGTATGCCTGTAAAGAGCTGGAAGTATCTGTTTCTAGATTCTCCAAAGAAAGTGTTTCTGAACTGTTGCATACACACCTCAGTTTAACTCTGTAAGTTGATTGTACACCTTGACAACCATTCTGCTAGATAGCTGTGTTTTCATTTAAGAGGCAGATATATCTCATTACATCCTATGCTCCCATTCACTCTGGAATATGCAAACACAGCTTCTAGAAGAAAGGTGTTTCTAACTCGCTGAATCTAAACGTAGATACAACTTCATTAGGTAAACGAACAGAGAGCAGAACAGTTTGAAAGATACGTTTCCCCTGTGTTTTAGAAGCAGTCTTACTGCTAATTCTTATATGACTAAATAAGGCTTAAAATATCTGTTTCTATATTCTCCAAAGAAAGGGTTTCTGAACTTTTGCATACACACATCAGTTTACTTCTGTAAGTTGATTGTACCCCTTGAAAACCATTCTGCTAGATAGCTACGTTTTTGTTTCAGAGCTAGACATTTCTCATTACAGGCTATACTCCCATTCACTCTGGAATATCCAAACGCAGGTTTTAGAAGAAACGCGTTTCTAACTCGCTGTATCTAAACTTAGATGCAACTTCCTATGCTGAATGAACACACAGCAGAGCCGTTTGAAATGTTCCTTTCTCCTGTGTTTTAGACGCAATCTTACTGCTAATTCTTAATGCCTACATAAGGCTTGAAATATCTGTTATTAGATTCTTGAAAGACAGCGTTTCTAAACTGCTGCATACACACATCAGTTTAACTCTGTAAGTTGATCATACACCTTGACAACTATTCTTACAGATGGCTCCGTTTTTGTCTTAGAGCAAGATATTTCTCATTACAGCCTATACCCCCATTCACTCTGGAATATCCATACGCAGCTTTTAGAAGAAACGTGTTTCTAACTGGCTGAATCTAAATATAGATGCAACTTTTTAAGTTGAACCAACACACAGCAGAGCCATTTGAAATATACCTTTCCCTTGTGTTTTTTAGACTCAGTCTTACTGCTAATTCTTACATGTCTGTATACGGCTGGAAATATCTCTTTCTAGATTCTCCAAAGAAACGGTTTCTGAACTTCTGCATACACACGTCAGTTTAACTCTGTAATTGATTGCACACCTTGACAACCATTCTGCTAGACAGCTCCGTTTTTGTTGTAGAGCCAGATATTTGTCATACAGCATACTCTCCCATTCACTCTGGAATATACAAATGCAGCTTTGAGAAGAAACGTGTTTCCAAGTCGCCTAATTAAACATAGATGCAACATCCTAAGGTGAAAGAACACACAGCAGAGCAGTTTGAAAATACGTTTCCCCTGTGTTTTAGACGCAGGTGTTCTGCTAATACATATATGCCTCCATATGGCTGGAAATATCTGTTTCTAGATTCTCCAAAGAAAGGGTTTCTGTACTGCTGCATATACACCTCAGTTTAATTTTGAAAGTTGATTGTATTCCTTGACAACCATTCTGCTAGATAGCTCCGTTTTTGTTTTATTGATAGATATTTCTCATTACAGCCTATACTCCCATTCACTCTGCAATATCCAAACGCAGCTTTTAGAAGAAACATATTTCTAACTCGCTGAATCTAAACATAGATGAAACTTCCTAAGGTGAAGGAACACACAGCAGAGCAGTTTGAAAGATACGTTTCTCCTGTGTTTTAGACCCACTCTTACTTGTAATTTTATATGCCTGTTTATGGCTAGAAATATCTGTGTCCAGATTCTCCAAAGAAAGTGTTTCTGAACTGCTGCATACACACATCAGTTTAACTCTTTAATTTGTATGTACACCTTGACAACAATTCTGCTAGATAGCTCTGTTTTTGTTTTAGAGACCAATATTTCTCATTACAGCCTATATTCCCATTCACTCTGGCATATAGAAACGCTGCTTTTAGAGGAAAAGTGTTTCTAACTCTTTGAAGCTGAACATAGATTCAACTTTCTTAGGTCAACGAACCCACAGCAGAGCAGTTTGAAAGATAAGTTTCTCCTGTGTTTTATTGGCCATCTTACTGCTAATTCTTATAGGCCTATATATGTCTTTAAATATAAGCTTCTACATTGGCCATGGAAAGGGTTTTTGAAGTGCTGCATACCCACATCAGTTTAACTCTGTAAGTTTAATGTACACCTTGACAACCATTCTGCTAGATAGTTCCGTTTTTGTTTTATAGCTAGATATTTCTCATTACAGCCTATACTCCCATTCACTCTGGAATATACAAACGCAGCTTTTCGGGGAAACGTGTTTCTAACTAGCTGAATCTAAACATAGATGCAACTGCCTAAGGTGAACGAACACACAGCAGAGCTGTTTGAACAATACGTTTCTCCTTTGTTTTATATATAGTCTTACTCCTAATTCTTGTGTGCCTGTATATGGCTGGAAATATCTGTTTCTAGATTCTGCAAAGAAAGGGCTTCTGAACTGCTGCATACACAAGTGTATTTAACCTTCTATGTTGATTGTACAGCTGGACAACAATTCTGCCAGATAGCTGTTTTTGTTTTTGAACCAGATATTTTTCATTACAGCCTTTACTCCCATTCACTCTGGAATATCCAAACTCAGCTCTTACAAGAAACGTGCTTCTAACTCGCTGAATCTAAACATAGATGCGACTTCCTAATGTGAACAAACACACAGCAGAACAGGATGAAAGATACGTTTCTCCAGTATTTTAGATGCGGTCTTATTGCTAATTCTTGCATTCGTGTATTTGGCTGGAAATATTTGTTTCTAGATCCTCCACAGAAAGGGTTTCTGAACTGCTGCATGCACACATCATTTTAACACTGCAAGTTGAATTTACAGCTTGACAACGATTCTACTAAGATGGCTCCGTTTTAGTTTTTGGGCCAGATAGTTCTCATTACACACTATACTCCCATTCACTCTGGACTATTGAATCCCTGCTTTTAGAAGAAATGTGTCTCTAACTCGCTGCAGCTAAACATAGATTCAGTTTTCTAAGGTGAACGAACACACAGCAGAGCAGGTTGAAAGATACTTTTCTCCGGTGTTTTAGAGACAGTCTTACTGCTAATTCTCTTATGCCTGTACATAGCATTAAATATGTGTTTCTAGATTCTGCAATTAATGGGTTTCTGAACTGCTGCATTGACACATAAGATTACCTCTTTAACTTGAATGTACACCTTGACAACCATTCTGCTAGATAAATCCATTTTTCTTTTAGAGCCCGATATTTCTCATTGCAGATTAAAATCCCCTTCACTCTGGAATATCCAAATGCTGCTTCTAGAAGAAACGTGTTTCTAACTCACTGAATCTAAACATAAATGCAACTTCCTAAGGTGATCGAACACAGAGCAGAACAGGATGAAAGATACATTTCTCCAGTGTTTTAGACCCAGTCTTATTGCTAATTCTTTTTTTTTTTTTTATGGCTGCATATGAGTTTATTTTTTAAATTTCTGTGTAACAGTGAACCATATTTGTATGTATCTGTCAGTTGTTCTATCTAAAGTAATACATGTTGACAATTTGCTTTTATATGTGTGAAGCTTTTTCTACAACTATTGAATCATATTTGTAGAAATGCCATGTATCCATATATCTATTGAATCCATATATACATCTATCTATCTATCTATTAAACTATCCAGA
>NW_016107938.1:841326-842533 GCF_001604975.1 Cebus imitator
GGGCAAAGCAGCGGCACTGGCTGGCACAACCGCGCTGGCCGAAACAGCCGCGCTGGCGACCGTGAAGCACCTCTGCCCGGGAATTTCCTAGTCTGTGGGCAATAAAAACACAGCGTCCACTCACCCTCTGCGCTTTCACTGGGAGCTGCAATCCTGAGCTGTTCCTAAACGGCCATCTTGGATCCCCCCTATTGCTAATTCTTATGTGCCTGTATATGGCTGGAAATATTTCTTCCTAGACTCTGTAAAGAAAGTGTTTCTGAACTGATGTATACACACATAAGTTTAACTCTGTAAGCTGAATGTACACCTTGACAGCCATTCTGCTAGACAGATCCATTTATTTTTAGAACCAGATATTTCTCAGCGGATCCATCCAAGGTGGCCGTTTAGGAACAGCTCTGGAGTGCAGCTCTCAGTGAAAGTGCAGATGGTGAGTGAACGCCGCATTTTTATTGTCCACAGACTAAGAAATTACCAGGCGGAGGAGCTCCATGGGTCACCAGCGTGGCTGTTTCGGCCAGCGCGGCTGTGCTGGCTGGCACCGCTGCTTTGCTCCACGTGGCTGCTTTGTCAGCGCCCCGGAGGAGGGGTTTTCCATACAAAATACACCGGTCTGGGTGCTCTTTTGGCTGGCGATTGGAGCCACGGGAAGTCGCCCATTCCTCTGTTTAAAAACAGGACTGAGCAGGGAGCCAGCATAGTAGATTCCAGGGCAAAAAAAGCGCCACTAATCTCAGTTCCGCTGTTTAAGCCAGCACAGTCAGTTGTCGCACGGGAAAAAACACACACCATGGTGCCTCTTTAACAGGTAACTGGAACACCAACTTACAAAAAAAAAAAAAGGCTCTGAGGCAGGGAGCCAGACGATCAGACTCAGCTGGTCCCATCCCCACAAAAGAACAGCAATCAGAAACTCTGGATAGAGAGTTTCAAAGGAAGTACAGCTGAACCCAGGATGGTCCAGCTCTGTGGGGGAGGGGCGTTTGCCATTACAGAGGCAGGCAGCCACTATGGAGGTTGTCAGCCAATGCTGAGGTAGCCCACGATTGCAAAGGAAACCCGCCATTGCTGAGGCAGCCCGCTGTTGCCAAGGCAACCCGCGACTACAGAGAGACTGCACCCTAACAAACAGAGGTGGGCCACCCTTTCCAAGGCGGATCTAGGTTGCCTCCTTGCTGGGCAGTGAACCTACGATGGAAAAAAA
>NW_016107938.1:845108-846875 GCF_001604975.1 Cebus imitator
CAACAGCACATCAAAAAGCTTATCCACCATGATCAAGTAGGCTTCATCCCGGGGATGCAAGGCTGGATCAACATACGCAAGTCTATAAACGTAATTCACCACATAAACAGAACCAAAGACAAATCCACATGATTATCTCCACTGATGCAGAGAAGGCCTTTGACAAAATTCAACAGCCCTTTATGCCAAAAACCCTCAATAAGCTAGGTATTGACAGAACGTATCTCAAAATAATAAAAGCTGTTTACGAGAAACCAACAGCCAATATCATACTGAATGGGCAAAAAGTGGAAACATTCCCCTTGAAATCTGGCACTGTATAAGGATGTCCTCTCTCACCACTCCTATTCAATATAGTACTGGAAGTTCTTGCCAGAGCAATCAGGCAAGAAAAAGAAATAAAGCGTATTCAAATAGGAAAGGAGGAAGTCAAATTGTCTCTATTTGCAGACGACATGATTGTATACCAGAAGACCCTGTCGTCTTAGCCTCAAATCCCCTGAAACTGATAAGCAACTTCAGCAAAGTCTCAGGATACAAAATCAGTGTGCAAAAATAACATGCATTCCTATACACCAATAACAGACTTAAAGAGAGCCAAATCAAGAACAAAGTTCCATGCATAATCACCACAAAGAGAATAAAATACCTAGGAACACAACTAACAAGGAATGTAAAGGACCTCTTCAAGGAGAACTACAAGCAACTGCTCAACAAAATAAGAGAGGACACAAACAGATGAAGAAACATTCCATGTTCATGGTTAGGAAGAATCAATATCATGAAAATGGCCATACTGCCCAAAGTAATTTACAGATTCAATGCTACCCCATCAAGCTACCAATGACCTTCTTCACAGAACTGGAAAAAAACCACGTTAAACTTCATATGGAACCAAAAGAGAGCCCACATAGCCAAGTCAATTCTAAGCAAAAAGAACAAAGTGGGAGGCATCACAATACCGGACTTCAAAATATACTACAAGGCTACAGTAATCAAAACAGCATGGTACTGGTACCAATACAGAGATATAGACCAATGGAAAAGAACAGAGGTCTCAGAGGCAACACAACATATCTACATCATCTGATCCTTTACAAACCAGACAAAAACAGGCAATGGGGCAAGGATTTCCTGTTTAATAAATGGTGTTGGGAAAACTGGCCAGCCATGTGCAGAAAGCAGAAACTGGAACCCTTCCTGAATCTTACAGTAAAATTAACTGCACATGGATTAAAGACTTAAACATAAGACCTAACACCACAAAAATCCTAGAAGAAAATCTAGGCAATACCATTCAGGACATAGGTGTAGGCAAGGACTTCTTGACCAAAACACCAAAAGCATTTATAACAAAAACCAAAATAGACAAATGTGACCTAATCAAACTCCACAGCTTCTCCACAGCAAAAGAAACAATCATTACAGTGAATCGGCAACAAACAGAATGGGAAAAAATATTTGCAGTTTACCCATCTGACAAAGAGATTATTTAAAGAATTTACAAAGAACTAAAACAGATTTACAAGAAAAACGAACAAGCCCATTCAAAAGTGGGCAAATTATATGAACAGGTACTTTACAAAAGAAGACATACATGAGGCCAACAAACACATGAAAAAATGCTCATCATCACTGGTCATCAGAGAAATGTAAATGAAAACAGCTTTGAGATACCATCTCACACCAGTTAGAATGGTGATCATTAAAAATTCTGGAGACAACAGGTGCTGGAGAGGATGTGGAGAAATAGGAACACTTTTACAC
>NW_016107938.1:847264-850193 GCF_001604975.1 Cebus imitator
CGATGAGTTTGGGTCCTTTGTAGGGACATGGATGAACCTGGAAACCATCATTCTCAGCAAACTGACATAAGAGCAGAACATCAAACACCACATGTTCTCACTCATAGGCAGGTGTTGAACAATGAGAACAAATGGACACAGGGAGGGTGGCACTACACACTGGGGTCAGTTGGGGAGAAATAGTGGAGGGACGGTAGGGGGTGAGGAGCTCGGGAGAGATAGCAAGGGGAGAGATGCCAGATGTAGGTGATGGAGAGGAAGGCAGCAAGTCACACTGCAACGTGTGTACCTATGCAACAATCTTGCGTGTTTTTCACATGTACCCCAAAACCTAAAATGCAATAAAATAAATGGGGAAAAAAAAGAAAGATACATTTCCCCTGTGTTTTAGAAGCATTCTTACTGCTAATTCTTAAATGCTTCTATATGGCTGGAAATATCTGTTTCTAGATTCTCCAAAGAAAGGGTTTCTAATCTGCTGCATACACACATCAGTTTAACTCTGTAAGTTGATTGTACATCTTGACAGCCATTTTCCTAGATGGCTCCGTTTGTGTTTTAGAACCAAGTATTTCTCATTACAGCCTATATTCCCATTCACTCTGGAATATCCATAGGCAGCTTTTAGAAGAAACGTGATTGTACCTCGCTGAATCTAAACATACATGCAACTTAATAAGGTGAACTAACACACAGCAGAGCACTTTGAAAGACACGTTTCTTCTGTGTTTTAGATGCAGTCTTACTGCTAATTCTTATATGCCTGTACATGGCTGGAAATATCTCTTTCTAGATTATCAAAAGAAAGGGTTTCTGAACTACTGCTTACACACCTGAGTTTAACTCTGTAAGTATATTGTACACCTTGACAACAATTCTGCTAGATAGCTCTGTTTTTGCTTTAGAGGCAGATATATGTCATTACAGCCCATACTCCCATTCACTCTGTAATATCCAAAAGGAGCTTTTAGAAGAAACGCGTTTCAAACTCTCTGAATCTAAACATAGATGCAACGATCTAAGGTGAACGAAGACGCAGCAGAGCTGTTTGAAAGATACGTTACCCCGTGTGTTAGATGAAGTCTTACTACTAATTCTTATATGCCTGTATATGGCTGGAAATATGTGTTTCAAGATTGTCCAAAGAAAGGGTTTCTGAACTCCTGTATACACACATCAGTTTACCTCAGTAAGTTGATTGTACAGCTTGACCACCATTCTGGTAGATACCTCCGTTTTTGTATAGAGCCAGATATTTCTCATTACATCCTATACTCTCATTCACTCTGGAATATCCAAACGCAGCTCTTACTAGAAACGTGTTTCTAATTCTCTGAATCTAAACATAGATGTATCTTACTAAGCTGAATCAAAACACAGCAGAGCAGGATGAAAGATTCGTTTCTCCAGTGTTTTAGATGCAGTCTTATTGCTAATTCTTGCATTCATGTATTTGGCTGGGAATATTTCTTTCTAGATTCTCCACAGAAAGGGTTTCTGAACTGCAGCATACACACATCAGTTTACCACAGTTAGTTGATTGTACACCTTGAGAACCATTCTGCTAGATAGCTCTGCTTGTGTTTTAGACCCAGATATTTCTCATTACAGCCTATAATCCCATTCACTCTGGAATATTTAAACCCAGCTTTTAGAAGAAGTGTGTTTCTCACCCGATCAATCTGAACATAAATGCAACTTTGAAAAATATGTTTCCCCTGTGTATAGAAATAGTCTTACTGCTAATTCTTATATGCCTGAATATAGCTAGAAATATCTCTGTCTAGGTTCTAAAAATAAAAGGTTTCTGGACTGCGGCATACACACATCAGTTAAACTCTGTAAGGTGACTGTACACCTTGACAACCGTTCTGCTGGTTAGCTCCATTTTTGTTTTAGAGCCAGATACTTCTCATTACCACTTATACACCCATTCACTCTGGAATATACATAAACAGCTTTTATAATAAACTTGTTTCTAACTCGCTGAATCTAAACATACGTGCAACTTCCAAAGGTGAACGGTTGCAGAGAAGAGAAGTTTGAAAAATACGTTTATTCTGTGTTTTAGACCTATTCTTAGTGCGAATTCTTATATGACTGTATAAGGCTGGAAATACCTGTCTCTAGATTCTTCAAAGAAAGTGTTTCTGAACTGCTGCATACACACTTCAGTTTAGCACTGTAAGTTGATTTTACACAATGACAACCATTCTGCTACATAGCTCTATTTTTGTTTTAGAACCAGATATTTCTCATTACAACCTATAATCCCTTTCACTGTGGAATATCCAAACGCAGCTTTTAGAATAAATGTGTTTCCAACTCGCTGAATATAAACATAGATGCAAGTTCCAAAGGTGAACCGACAAACAGCACAGCAGTTTGAAATATGCGTTTCTCCTGTGTTTTAGATGCAGTTTTACTGCTAATTTTTATATGCCTGTATCTGGATGGAAATATCGGTTTTTAGATTCTCCAAAGAAAGGGTTTCTGAACAGCTACATATATACATAAGTTTAACTCTGTAAGTTGAATGTACACCTTGACAACCATTCTGCTACATTGCTATCTTTTTGTTTTAGAGCCAGATATTTCTCATTACAGCACATATTCCCATTCACTCTGGAATATCCAAACGCAGCTTTAAGAAGAAACGTGTTTCCAACTCGCTCAATCTAAACATATATGCAATTTTCAAAGGTGTACCAACACACAGCAGAGCAATTTGAAATATATGTTTTTCCTGGGTTTTACATGCAGTCTTACTGCTAATTCTTATATGGCTGTATATGGCTACAAATATCAGATTCCAGATTCGCCAAACAAAGGGTTTCTGAAATGCTACATACACACATCAGTTTAACTCTGCAAGCTGAATGTACACCTTGACAAGCATTCTGCTAGATAGCTCCGTTTTTTTTTTTTT
>NW_016107938.1:850315-853941 GCF_001604975.1 Cebus imitator
AACTCGCTGAATCTAAACATAGATGGAACTCCCTAAGGTGAACCAACACACAGCAGAGCGGTTTGATATATACACTTCCCCCGTGTTTTAGACGCAGTCATACCGCTAATTCTTATATGCCCGTACATGGCTGGAAATATCTGCTTCTGGGTTCTACAAAGAAAGGGTTTCTGAACTGCTACATACGCACATCAGTTTAACTCTGTAAGTTGAATGTACACCTTGACAACCATTCTGCTAGATGGCTCCGTTTTTGTTTTAGAGCCAGATATTTCTCACTATACCATATACTCCCATTCACTCTGGAATATCCAAACACAGCTTTGAGAAGAAACGTGTTCCCAGCTCGCTGTATCTAAACATAGATGCACCTTCCTAAAGTGAACCAACACACAGCAGAGCAGTTTGAAATATACGTTTCTCCTATATTTTAGACGGAGTCTTACTGCTAATTCTTATATGCCTGTGTACGACTGAAAATATCCATTTGTGGATTCTCCAAAGGAAGGATTTCTGAATTTCTACATACACACATCAGTTTAACTTTGTAAGTTGAATGTACACCTTGACAACAATTCTGCTAGATAGCTCCGTTTTTGTTTTAGAGCCAGATATATCTCATGACAGCATATACTCCCATTCACTCGGGAATATGGAAACGCAGCTTTTAAAAGAAACGTGTTTCCAACTCTCTGAATCTAAACATAGATGCAACTTCCGAAGATGAACAAACACACAGCAGAGCAGTTTGAAATATACGTTTCTCCTGTGTTTTAGATGCAGTCCCACCGCTAATTCTTATATGCCTGTACATGGCTGGAAATATCCGTTTCTAGGTTCCCCAAAGAAAGGATTTCTGAACTGCTACATACACACATCAGTTAAACTCTAAGTTGAATGTACACCTTGACAACCATTCTGCTAGGTAGCTCCGTTTTTGTTTTACAGCCACATATTTCTCATATATAGCATATACTCCCATTAATTCTGGAATATGCAAACGCAGCTTTTAGAAGAAACGTGTTTCCAACTCGCTGAATCTAAACATAGATGCAACTTAATATGGTGAACCAACACACAGCAGAGCAGTTTGAAATACACGTTTCTCCTGTGTTTTAGACTCAGTCTTACTGATAATTCTCATACGCCTGTATATGGCTGGAAATATCCGATTCTAGATTCTCCAAAAAAGGGTTTCTGAACTGCTGCATATACTCATCAGTTTAACCCTGTAAGTCGAATATATACCTTGACAACAATTCTACTATAAAGCTCCGTTTTTGTTATAGAGCCAGATACTTCTCGTTACAGCATACACTCCCATTCAGTCTGGAATATCCAAACGCAGCTTTTAGAAGAAACGTGTTTCCAACTCACTGAAGCTAAACATAGATGCAACGCCCTAAGGTGAACCAACACACCGCAGAGCAGTTTGAAATATACGTTTCTCCTGTGTTTTAGACGCAGTCTTACTGCTAATTCTTATATGCCTGTACATGGCTGGAATTATCCATTTCTGGTTTCCCCAAATAAAAGGTTTCTGAAATGCTACATACACACATCAGTTTAACGCTGTAAGTTTAATATACACCTTGACTACCATTTTGCTAGATAGCTCCGTTTTTTTTTTAGAGCCAGATATTTCTCATTACAGAATACACTCCCATTGACTCTGGAATATCCCAACACAGCTTTTAGAAGAAACGTGTTTCCAACTCGCTGAATCTAAACATAGATGCAAATTCCTAAGATAAACCAACACACAGCAGAGCAGTTTGAAGTATTCGTTTCTCCTGAGTTTTAGATGCAGTCTTACTGCTAATTCTTATGTGCCTCTATATGGCTGAAAATATCCATTTCTGGATTCTCCAAAGAAAGGATTTCTTAACTGCTAGAGACACTCGTCAGTTTATCTCTGTAAGTTGAATGCACACCTTGACAACAGTTCTGCTAGATAGCTCCACTTTCGCCTTAGAGCCAGATATTTCTCATTACACCATGTACTCCCATTCACTCTGGAATATCCAAACGCAGCTTTTAGAAGAAACGTGTTTCCAACTCGCTGAATATAAACATAGATGCAACTTCCTATGGTGAATGAACACAAAGCAGAGCAGTTTGAAATATACGTTTCTCCTGTGTTTTAAACTCAGTCTTACTGCTAATACTTATGTGCCTGTGTATGGCTGGAAATATCTGTTTCTACATTCTCCAAAGGAAGGATTTCTGAACTGCTGCACAAACACATCAGTTTAACTCTGTAAGGTGAATATACACCTTCACAATCATTCCATGGCCTTCCCTCTGTCATTCCCTTCTGTTCCCTTGAAGTGGTAGTGACCTGTGGCTTGTTAGCAGATACTGCTCACGCCAGTCCTACTGGGTGGTGGTGAGGTTTGTGAAGCTCCTTGTAGTGTGAAAGGCCTTCTTGAGCCCCACAGTGCCTGTGAGCACCTCCTTTGTAGTGATTTCTCTGAATGCCACTTGAGCTTGTGCATTTAGTGACCTGTACAGTCTCTTGTTTTTAGTGGCATAGACTTTATCACTTGTTCCTTTCAAGAACAACTGTGGGTCAGAACTGTATGAATGAATATTGTTTATGGTACGCTAGAGTAAAAAGCCCAAGCAAAATAAATTACACATGTTGCTCCCTGCACTGTCTTATTTGTCCTCTTTCCCCTGTTTCTTTTATTGCTGCTGCTTACTATGTGTGGCTTGAACCATAATTGATTTTTTGACACATTCTGTCATTAGTGTCTATTGATGTATGAAGATAATTCAGGTAGGTATCATTTTCTGGGACTCAGTTATCTAAGTGAAAATCATTCCTGTTAGTCTTCTGTGTAATAGTTGCAATTATTTTATTATTTGTTGATTTTCTTCAGTATAATTTGGGAAGAAAAGGAATCACAGATTACTTAGCCAATTTAAATATAATTTATATATGATTTATCTATTCTGACAAAAGTTTGGTAAAATAAGAAATAGAAACTAAATGTTTGAAGGGCTCTTTATCAACTTAAAATACTAATGCATCTTACACAAACCCTTCCTTTTCTCCTGCCTTAATAAATATAACCCTCCTCAGAGGTCAGCCTGTGAGCCAGATTAGGCCGCAGCCTCCCTACAGGCCAGGAGCTAAACATGACTATGTTTTCTCAGGGTTTCTAAAAACAACAAAAGAAGAAGAATATGTGATAAAGTCCGTATGTGGCCCACAAAGCCTAAACTATTTACTGCTTGGTTCCTCATTGCAATAGTTTGCTCATCTGTGATCTGGCTTGAATATTGCCATTTTGCATAGGCTAGCATTAACATAGAATGGTTAGAGCATTTATATGCTTCTGTGCCCAACGCTGGATCCTTTAGATAATGCCCTATGCAAATATCATTCCTTGGTGCCCTGTTTAACAATGGTATTTACATAAATGCTTGGATGGGTATTACACATTTTTTATTGAAATTGCAAATTTGACATCTACATTTTATTTGAGCATTAAAATGATCAAATAATTGTAGTGAACTAATAGGCAGTCTTTCTATAACCTTGATTTTTCTTTAATAAATACTATTATACATACTTTTTTGTTTCTCAGATACAAACTTGTAATGTTCAACTGCTTCAC
>NW_016107938.1:858554-861944 GCF_001604975.1 Cebus imitator
GATTATGTGCCTTGGGGTTGCTCTTCTTGACGAATATCTTTGTGGTGTTCTCTGTATTTCCTGGACTTGAATGTTTGCCTGCCTTGCTAGGTTGGGGAAGTTTTCCTGGATAATATCCTGAAGAGTATTTTCCAGTTTGGATTAATTCTCTTTGTTGCATTGAGGTACGCCTATCAAACGTAGATTAGGTCTTTTCACATAGCCCCACATTTCTTGGAGATTTTGATCATTCCTTGTGCATGCTTTGCGAAGTTCTCGTGTTGCATTTTTCAGCTCCATCAATTCACTTATATTCCTTTCTATTTTGTCCATTCTCGTTAGCATTTTGTTCAATCTTTTTTCAAGGTTCTTAGTTTCTTTGCGTTGCATTAGAACATGTTCTTTAAGTTCACAGAAGTTTCTTACCTTCTGAAGTCTGATACTGTCATTTCATCACACTCGTTCTCCATCCAACCTTGTTCCCTTGCTGGTGAAGAGTTTTGATCCCTTTTAGGAGGAGAGGTGTTCTGGTTTCGGGTGTTTTCATCCGTTTTGCGCTGATTTCTTCCCATCTTTATGGATTTATCCACCTGACGATGTTGTAGATGCTGGCTTTCAGCTTGGGTCTCTGAGTGGATGTTCTGTTTGTTGATGATGAGGTTATTTCTGTTTCTTGGTTTTCGTTCTGACAGTCTGGCCCCCCTGTTGTAGGTCCAGGCCCTGCTTTCCTGGTGTTCACCTGCAGCAGCTGCTGAACAGTAAGGGTTGTTACCAGTTTTCTTCTTCTGCCATCTTTGTATCAGAAGGATACCCGTCAAGTGTCAATCTGATCTCTCCTTTACGAGGTGGCTCTTTGGATATATAGGGGTCAGGGAGCTGCTTGAAGAGATGGCCTCTTCTTTATAGGAGCTCAAATGCTGAGCTGTGAGTTCCGTTGTTCATATAGAGCTGCTGGGCAGGTATGTTTAGGTCTGCTGGAGCAGAACTCATAATCTGCTTTTTGTTCCCACGTGCTCTGTCCCAGGGATTGAGGGCTTTATGACTTTCGGTTATCCTGCTGGCTTCTCTCTCTTTTTTTTTTTTTCCCTTCAGAGCTGCCCTGCCCAGCTGCCATGTCACTGTCGGCATGTAGAGGCTATGCTGAGCTTCTGTGGTCTCCGCCCAGCTGCCAAGTGAACTTCCCTGCTGTCCTGTTTATATTGGTGTAGTTAGAATGTCCACAGCAATGGTGGCCCGAATCTGTTAAGGCCGACCCTCTCTGTAGTGGCAGGTTGCCTTTGCAACAGCTGGCTGCCTCAGCAATGGCGGGTTGCCTTGGTAACGTCGGGCTGCCTCAGTATTGGGTGACTACCTCTCTAGTGGCAGGCTGCTTCGGTAATGGCAGACGCCCCTCCCCCGCAGAGCTGGACCATACCGGGTTCAGCTGCGCTTGCTGTGAAACTCTTAATCCAGATAGTTTCTGATTTCTGTTCTTTTGTGCGGGTGGTACCAGCTGAGCCTTATTGCCTGGCTCCCTGCCTCAGAGCCTTTTTTTTTTTTTAAGTTGGTGTTCCAGTCGCCAGTTGAAGAGGCACCACGGTGTGTGTTTCGTCCCTTGCGACAACTCACTGTGCTGGCTTAAACAGCGGCACTGAGATTCATGGCGCTTTTTTTTTGCCCTGGAATCTACTGTCTCAGCACGCTGTTCAGTCCCCTTTTTAAACAGACGAATGGGCGACTTCACGTGGCTCCTATGGCCAGTCAAAAGGGCACCCGACCGGTGTATTTTGTACAGAGAACCGCTGCCCCGTGGTGCAGACAAACCAGCCACGCAGGGCAAAGCAGCAGCACAGGCCAGCACAGCCGCACTGGCTGAAACAGCTGAGCTGGCGACTTGTGGAGTTCCTCCGCCTGGTAATTGCCTAGTCTGTGGGCAATAAAAATGCGGTGTCCACTCACCCTCTGCACTTTCACTGGGAGCTGCAATCCTGAGCTGCTCCTAAATAGCCATCTTGGATCGATCCTCCCGTTTTTGTTTTAGAGCCAGATATTTCTCATTTCAGCATATACTCCCATTCAGTCTGGAATATCCAAACGCAGCCTTTAGAAGAAACGTGTTTCCAACTCGCTGAATCTAAACATAGATGGAACTTCCTAAGGTGAACCAACACACAGCAGAGCAGTTTGAAATATTCGTTTCTCCTGTGTTTTAGATGCAGTGTTACTGCTAATTCTTATATGCCTATATATGGCTGCAAATATCTGTCTCTGGATTCTCCAAAGAAAGGGTTTCTGAACTGCAGCATACACACATCAGTTTAACTCTGTAAGTTGAATGTACACCTTGAAAATCATTCTGCTAGATAGCTCCGTTTTTGTTTTAGAGCCAGATATTTCTCATTACAGCATATACTCCCATTCACTCTATAATATACAAAGGAGGTTTTGGAAGAAATGTGTTTCCAACTCGCCAAATCTAAACATAGATGCAACTTCCTAAGGTAAACCAACACACATCAGAGCAGTTTGAAATATACGTTTCTCCTTTGTTTTAGGTGCAGCCTTACTGCTAATGCTTATATGCCTGTGTATGGCTGGAAATATCCGTCTCTGGTTTCTCCAAGGAAAGGGTTTTCTGAACTGCTATATACACACATCAGTTTAACTGTGTAAGTTGAATACAAACCTTGACAACCATTCTGCTAGATAGCTCCGTTTTTGTGTTAGAGCCAGATATTTCTCAATACAGCATATACTCCCAATCACTCTGGAATATCCCAACGCAGCTTTTAGAAGAAACGTGTTTTCAACTCGTTGAATCTAAACATAGATGCAACTCCCCAAGGTGAACCAGCACACAGCAGAACAGTTTGAAATATTCGTTTCTCCTGTGTTTTAGACAGTGTTACTGCTAATTCTTATATGCCTATATATGGCTGCAAATATCCGTCTATGGATTCGCAAAGAAAGGGCTTCTGAACTGCAACATACACACAAAAGTTTTACTCTGTAAGTTGAATGTACACCTTGAGAACCATTCTCCTGGATAGTAACGTTTTTTATTAGAGCCATATAATTCTCATTACAGCATATACTCCAATTCCCTCTGGAATATGCAAATGCAGCTTTTAGAACAAACGTATTTCCAACTCGCTGAATCTAAACATACATGCAACTTCCTAAGGTGAACCAACCCACAGCAGAGGAGATTGAAATACACATTTCTCCTGTGTTTCAGACGCACCCTTACTGCTCATTCTTATATGCCTGTATACGGCAGAAAATATCCATTTCGGGATTTTCCAAAGAAAGTTTTTCTGAACTGCTACATACACACATCAGTTTAACTCTGTAAGTTGAATGTACCCTTCAACAACCATTCTGCTAGATAGCAACGTTTTTGTTTTAGAGCCAGATATTTCTCATTACAGC
>NW_016107938.1:864106-865590 GCF_001604975.1 Cebus imitator
GGCTCTCTTTTGGTTCCATATGAAGTTTAAGGTGGTTTTTTCCAGTTCTGCAAAGAAGGTTATTGGTAGCTTGAAGGGGATAGCATTGAATCTGTAAATTACTTTGGGCAGTATGGCCATTTGCATGATGTTGATTCTTCCTAACCAGGAACTTGGAATGTTTCTCCATCTGTTTGTGTCCTCTCTTATTTCATTGAGCAATGGCTTGTAGTTCTCCTTGAAAAGGCCCTTTACACTCCTTGTTAGTTGCATTCCTAGGTATTTTATTCTCTTTGTGGCAATTGTGAATGGAAGTTTGTTCTTGATTTGGCTGTCTTTAAGTCTGTTTTTGGTGTATAGGAATGCATGTGATTTTTGCACATTGATTTTGTATCCTGAGACTGCTGAACTTGCTTATCAGTTTCAGGAGATTTAGAGCTGAGACGATGGGGTCTTCTAGATATACAATCATGTCATCGGCAAATAGAGACAATTTGACTTCCTCCTTTCCTATTTGAATGCCCTTTATTTCTTTCTCTTGCCTGATTGTTCTGGCTAGAATTTCTAGTAGTATATTGAATAGGAGTGGTGAGAGAGGTCATCCTTGTCTGGTGGCACATTTCAAGGGTAATGCTTCCAGCTTTTGCCCATTCAGTATGTTATTGGCTGTTGGTTTGTCATAAATAGCTTTTATTATTTTGAGATACGTTCCGTCAATACCTAGCTTATTGAGGATTTTTAGCATAAAGGGCTGTTGAATTTTGTCAAAGGCCTTCTCTGCATCAATTGAGATAATCACGTGGTTTTTGTCTTTGGTTCTGTTTATGTGATGAATTACGTTTATAGACTTGCGTATGTTGAACCAGCCTTGCATCCCGGGGATGAAGCCTACTTGGTCATGACGGATAAGCTTTTTGATGTGCTGTTGCAATCGGCTTGTCAATATTTTATTGAAGATTTTTGCATCTATGTTCATCATGGATATTAGCCTGAAGTTTTCTCTTCTTGTTGAGTCTCTGCCGGGTTTTGGAATCAGGATGGTGTTGGTCCCATAAAATGATTTGGGAAGAATTCCCTCTTTTTATATTGTTTGGAATCGTTTCAGAAGGATTGGTACCAGCTCCTCTTTGTATGTCTGCTAGAATTCAGCTGTGAACCCGTCTGGACCTGGGCTTTTATTGGATGGTAACCTCTTAATTGCTGCCTCAACTTCAGATCTTGTTATGGGTCTGATCAGCGTTTAGGCTTGGGAGGTGGCAAGTGTCCAGGAATTTATCCATTTCTTCCAGCTTTACTAGTTTATGTGCATAGAGTTGTTTGTAATAATCTCTGATGATGGTTTGAATTTCTGTGGAATCTGTGGTGATATCCCCTTTATCGTTTTTTATTGCATGAATCTGGTTATTCTCTCTTTCTTTTTTATTAATCTGGCTAGTGGTCTGTCTATTTTGTTGATCTTTTCAAAAAACCATCTCCTGAATCTATTGATTTTTTGAAGGGTTTTT
>NW_016107938.1:865607-867100 GCF_001604975.1 Cebus imitator
GGCACTTATTGCTATCTATTTTCCTCTAGAGACTGCTTTAAATGTGTCCCAGAGATTCTGGTATGTTGTGTCTTCATTCTCGTTGGTTTCGAAGAACATCTTTATTTCTGTCTTCATTTCATTGTTTATCCAGTGAACATTCAAGAGCAAGCTGTTCAGTTTCCATGAAGCTGTGCGGGTGTGTGTTAGTTTTTGAATTCTGAGTTCTAACTTGATTGCACTGTGGACTGAGAGACTCTTTGTTACGATTTCCGTTCTTTTACATTTGCTGAGGAGTGATTTACTCCTTATTATGTGGCCAATTTTAGAGTAGGTGTGATGTGGTGCTGAGAATAATGTATATTCTGTGGATTTGGGGCAGAGATTTCTGTAAATGTCTATTAGGTTAGCTTGGTCCAGGTCTGAGTTCAAGTCCTGGATATCCTTGTTAATTTTCTGTCTGGTTGGTCTGTCTAATATTCACAATGGGGTGTTAAAATCTCCCACTATAATTGTATGGGAATCTAAGTCTCTTTGTAGGTCATTAAGAACTTGCCTTATGTATCTGGGTGCTCCTGTATTGGGTGGGAATATATTTAGGATCTTTAGCTCTTCTTGAAGCATTGATCCTTTTACCATTAAGTTATGTCCTTCTTTGTCTCTTTTGATGTTTGTTGCTTTAAAGTCTAATTTATCAGAGATGAGAATTGCAATTCCTGCTTTTTTTTTTTGCTCTCCATTTGCTTGGTAAATCTTCTTCTATCCCTTTATTTTGAGTTTTTTTTGTAACCTTGCATGTGAGATGGGTTTCCTGGATACTGTACACCGATGGATTTTGGCTTTTTTTCCAATTTGCCAGTCTGTGTCTTTTGATTGGGGCATTTAGTCCATTTACATTTAGGGTTAATATTGTTATGTGCGAATTTGATACTGCCATTTTGGTGCTAGCTGGGTGTTTCGCCCTTTACTTGATGCAGATTCATAATTGTGTTGATTCTCTTTACCTTTTGGCATGTTTTTGGAGTGGTAGTACTGGTTGTTCCTTTCTATGTGTAGAGCCTCTTTCAGGAGGTCTAGTAGAGCTGGTCTGGTGGTGACGACATATCTGAATACTTGCATGTTCACAAAGGATTTTATTTTTCCTTCACTTATGGAGCTTTGTTTGGCTGGATAGAAGATTCTGGGATGAAAGTTGTTTTCATTAATGTTGTTGAATATTGGCCTCCGCTCTCTTCTGGTTTGTAGGGTTTCTGCTGAGAGATCTGCTGTGAGTCTGATGGGCTTCCCTTTGTGGGTAACCCTACCTTTCTCTCTGGCTGCTCTTAGTATTTTCTCCTTCATTTCGACTCTGTTGAATCTGATGATTATGTGCCTTGGGGTTGCTCTTCTTGACGAATATCTTTGTGGTGTTCTCTGTATTTCCTGGACTTGAATGTTTGCCTGCCTTGCTAGGTTGGGGAAGTTTTCCTGGATAATATCCTGAAGAGTATTTTCCAGCTTGGATTCATTCTCTT
>NW_016107938.1:867268-869712 GCF_001604975.1 Cebus imitator
TTGTTCATTCCTTTTTACCCTTTTTTCTCCAGTCTTGCCTTCCCGTTTTATTTCATTGAGTTGATCTTCGACCTCTGATATCCTTTCTTCTGCTTGGTCCATTCGGCTGTTGATACTTGTGCATGCTTCGCGAAGTTCTTGTGTTGCATTTTTCAGCTCCATCAATTCACTTATGTTCCTTTCTATTTTGTTCATTCTCGTCAAATCTTTTTTCAAGGTTCTTAGTTTCTTTGCATTGGGTTAGAACATGTTCTTTAAGTTCACAGAAGTTTCTTACTACCCACCTTCTGAAGTCTGATACTGTCATTTCATCACACTCGTTCTCCATCCAACCTTGTTCCCTTGCTGGTGAGGAGTTGTGATCCCTTGTAGGAGGAGAGGTGCTCTGGTTTCAGTTGTTTTCGTCCTTTCTGCGCTGGTTTTTTCCCATCTTTATGGATTTATCCACCTGACGACGTTGTAGATGCTGGCTTTCAGCTTGGGTCTCTGAGTGGACGTTCTGTTTGTTGATGATGAGGTTATTTCTGTTTCTTGGTTTTCGTTCTGACAGTCTGGCCTCCCTGTTGTAGGTCCAGGCTCTGCTTTCCTGGTGTTCACCTGCAGCAGCAGCTGAACAGTAAGGGTTGTTACCAGTTTTCTTCTTCTGCCATCTTTGTATCAGATGGATACCCGTCAAGTGTCAATCTGATCTCTCCTTTACGAGGTGGCTCTTTGGATATATAGGGGTCAGGGAGCTGCTTGAGGAGATGGTCTCTTCTTTATAAGAGCTCAAATGCTGAGCTCTGAGCTCCGTTGTTCATTTAGAGCTGCTGGGCAGGTACGTTTAGGTCTGCTGCAGCAGATCTCATAAACAGCTTTTTGTTCCCAGGTGCTCTGTCCCAGGGATTGAGGGCTTTATGAGTTTCGGTTATGCTGCTGGCTTCTCTCTCTCTTTTTTTTTTTTCCTTCAGAGCTGCCCTGCCCAGCAAGGAGGCAGCCTAGTCACTGTCTGCCTGTAGAGGCTTTGCTGAGCTTCTGTGGGCTCCACCCAGCTGCCAAGTGAACTTCCCTGCTGTCCTGTTTATATGGGTGTAGTTAGAATGGGCAGAGCAGTGGTGGCCCACCTCTGTTAAGGCGGAGCCTCTCTGCAGTGGCGTGTTGCCTTGGCAATGGTGGGGTGCCTCAGTATTGGGTGACTACCTCTCTAGCAGTGGGCTGCCTCGGTGATGGTAGATGCCCCTACCCCACAGAGCTGGACTGTACTGCGTTCAGCTGCGCTTGCTGTGAAACTCTCAATTTAGAGAGTTTCTGATTGCTGTTCTTTTGTGGGGGTGGGATCAGCCAAGCTTGATCGCTTGGCTCCCTGCCTCAGAGCCTTTTATTTTAAGTTGGTGTTCCAGTCGCCTGTTGAAGAGGCGCTGCAGTGTGTGTTTCTTCCCGTGCAACAACTCACTGTGCTGGCTTAAACAGCGGCACTGAGATTCGTGGGACTTTTCTTTTTGCCCTGTAATCTAGAGTCCTGGTACACTGCTCAGTCCCCTTTTTAAACAGACGAATGGGCGACTTCACGTGGCTCCTATCGCCAGCCAAAAGGCCACCCGACTGTTGTATTTTATACGGAGAACCGCTGCCCCGGGGTGGAGAGACACCAGCCACACGGGGCAAAGCCGTGGCGATGGCCGGCACAGTAGCGCTGGACGAAACAGCTGTGCTGGCGACCTGTGGAGCACCTCCGCCTGGTAATTGCCTAGTCTGTGGGCAATAAAAATGCGAGGTCCACTCACCCTCTGCACTTTCACTGGGAGCTGCAATCCTGAGCTGCTCCTAAATAGCCATCCTGGATCGATCCTCCCATTTTTGTTTCAGAGCCAGATATTTCTCATTACAGCATATACTGCCTTTAACTCAGGAATATCCAAACGCAGCTTTTAGAAGAAAGGTGTTTCCAGCTCTCTGAATCTAAACATAGATGCAACTTCCTAAGGTGAACCAACACACAGTAGGGCAGTTTGAAATATCCGTTTCTCCTTTGTTTTAGACGCAGTCTTACTGCTCATTCTTATATGCCTGTATATGCCTGGAAATATCCATTTCTTGATTTTCCAAAGAAAGGGTTTCTGAACTTCTACATACACACGTCAGTTTAACTCTGTAAGTTGAATGTACACGTTGACAACCATTCTGCTAGATAGCTCCGTGTTTGTTTTAGAGCCAGATAATTCTAATTACAGCACATACTCCCTTTCACTCTGGAATATCGAAGCGCAGCTTTTAGAAGAAACGTCTTTCCAGCTCGCTGAATCTAAACATAGATACAACTTCCTAAGGTTAACCAACACACAGCAGAGCAGTTTGAAGTATACGTTTCTCCTGTGTTTTAGACGCAGTCTTACTTCTAATTCTTACATACATGTATATGGCTGGAAATATCCGTTTCTGGATTCTCCAAAGAAAGGGTTTCTGAA